>NW_026909622.1:300000-600000 GCF_033115175.1 Lepus europaeus
GTTTAAAATTATAAACTCATCAACCAACAAGAGGCACTTGCTTAATTCACAGTATTTTTGAAATCACCTGTAGGATTTTACAAGTATTTAACCCTTTAGGCCTCTGGGGCTTTCTCATTAAGATAACTATCATGTCTAGTAACACAAGATCATTAGTCTTTTTAATTCTCCAACATTTGTATTAATAGCATTTTCCATTATAGAAACTTAAAGTCTGGTGCCACATCACATCTTGACAGTCCTTCTAATATAATCCAAATAGACTGATTAGTTGGTGTCTCTTGCTATAGGCAAGTTATGAGTTTGATTACAACGTGTTGTGGTGAGGATCACTTTTGGTCATGTTTACTAGGGGTTCTATGAGCTTCCTGTACTAAGATGCCTCTGTCCTTCTCCAAACCTGGGAAATTTTCTGCTAGTATCTCACTGAAAATGCCTTCTAATCCTTTCTCCCTCTCCATGACTTCAGGAACTCCTAGAACCCGAATGTTGGGTTTTTTAATAGTATCCTGTAGATTCCCGACAATATTTTCAGATTTCTGATTTCTTCTTCTTTTCTTTGGTTTGCCTGTTTCCTTTCCTGTTCTCTGTCTTCTAAGTCTGATATTCTCTCTTCTGCTTCGCCCATTCTGTTTTTAAGGCTCTCTAATGTGTTTGTCATTTGATCTATTGAATTCTTCATTTCATTATGATTTCTCGTCACTATCACAGTTTCTTGTTCTACTAGTTGTTTCATTTCATTTTGATTCCTCCTTAATATTTCACTTTCACGAGAGAGATTTTCTATCTTGTCCATTAAGGATTTCTGTAGTTCAAGAATTTGTTTTTGAGAACTTCTTAATGTTCTTATCAATTTTTTGAGATCTTCTTCTTGCATTTCTTCAATCTCATCATCTTCATAATCTTGAATTGGGGTGTCTTTTTCATTTGGGGGAGTCATAGTGTCTTCCTTGTTCTTGTTAGCTTGTTTTTTGCGTTTGTTGTTTGGCATGTTGGAGATATTTGGTTTCTTCACTGTGGTGTTTTTTCTTGTTACACTATGGCTCTATGTTAAGTGGACTGTCTGCTTTCAGTGGAGCCTTAGAGGCTTGAGATGAGTGTGGCCTGAGAGCTGTGTTTGGTTCCTCAGGGTTGAGGGTGTGTCAAAGATGACACTCCCAGGTTACTTGTGGTAAATCTTTCTTTTTTTGATTTAAAAGGGAAGTAATTCTGCACAGCTGAATGTAATTGGAGGTAGTTAGCAGGTAAATGATATACCCACAGGAGCCAGAGATCGGAAGCTCTTTCCCAAGGACCACACAGGGAATCTGTGCTGCCCTCAGTGTGGGCTCCAATTCTCCTGCAGTCTCCCACTGTGTTGTCAAGTTAGATCCTAATCTCCTGTTATTTCACACCCCCCACCCAGAGTCAGGTGTTTCTGCTAGGCTCAGGGCCGGTGCAGACCTGAGGTCGCCCTGCTTATGACATATGTCCAAAATGGCGCCTGCTCTTTGTCTTTCTCGCCTTTGAGAGGTGAGAGGAGAGAGAGAAACTTGTGTCTGTATCAGTCACTTTTTAAATTTTTTACCTATCTCTCTTCTAGTTAGCCTGGTGAATTTTTCCCCAGAGTTTCAAGCCTTGTTCCCTCTAGCCTCCTCTTTCCGCTTGCCCGCTGGTGTCTCGGGCTATTGAGGTTCGGCTCACCTCGCGTTCCAGCGCCTGTGCGTTGAGTCTGCCGCTGGTGTCCCGAAATTGGGCTCCCACGCTCTCCACGCAGGTCCACTGTGAACCACTAGTTCTGGAAGAGTTTCCTCTGCTGTTTCATCCCCTACTCTTCCTTGACCCTGCAGTATCTCCACTTATATTAATCTTTCTCTTCCCCCGGACTAATAGTGTGCTCCCTGCTATTCCGCCATCTTGCCGCTCCTCTGCTTTGTGTTTTCTTGATATTATCCATGGCCTTTATGGTTTTGAATGAATTTAAGCAGGGACTATTTTCTTTTGTGCTGGGAAACACTAATTGTTTCCAGATGGAGACACAAACTCAACACATTCATGTTTTCTAGGCAGAAAGTTAGAGCAATTGCTGCAAAGATGATAATTATGTTTGTCAACATGACTTTTTATCCAAGTGACCAAGAAAATGAGTTTGTTTACCCCCAAAACCAGTTTGACGGTGATTATCTGAGTCAAGTGCATACCAGTTCCACAACATTTTGTCCGGATATGACTGGATGAAACCACAAATAGCCTCTTGTGTTATGGCTAACTCAAACCCAGGTCTTCCTACAGGCTCTGCTTTGTGTTTTCTTGATATGACCAACGGCGTTTACAGTTTTGAATGAATTTAAGCAAGGAATATTTTCTTTTCTGCTGGGAAACACTAACTACTTCCACATGGAGACACAAACTCAATACATTCCTAGTTTCTTTGCAGAACGCTAGAGCACTTGCTCCAAACTAACATGATATTTATATTTGTAAACATGACTTTTTAGCCACGTGACCAACAACATATGTTTGCTTTCCCCCAAAACCAGTTTGACGGTGATTATCTGAGTCCATTATGTTCCAGTTCTACAACACTTTGTCCTGATATGACTGGAGGAAACCAGAAATATCCTCTTCTGTTATGGCTAACTCAATCCCAGATGGAGCTACAGGCTCTGCTTTGTGTTTTCTTTATATTAACCATGGACTTTATGGTTTTGAATGAATTTAAGCAGGGAATATTGCTTTTGTGCTGGGAAACACTAATTACTTCCACATGAAGACACAAACTCAACACATTCCTGTTTTTTATGCAGAAAGTTAGAGCAATTGCTGCAAACAAACATGATATTTATATTTGTAAACATGACTTTTTATCCACGTGACCAATAAAATTAGTTTCCTCTACTCCAAAACCAGTTTATCGGTGATTATCTGAGTCCATTGCATACCAGTTCCACAACACTTTGTCCGGATATGACTGGATGAAACCAGAAATATCCTCTTGTGTTATGGCTAACTCTATCCCAGATCATGCTACGGGCTCTGAATTGTGTTGTATTGATATTATCAATGTCCTTTATGGTTTTTAATGAATATAAGCAAGGAATATTTTCTTTTGTGCTGGCAAACACTAATTACTTCCACATGAAGACACAAACTCAACACAGTCGTGTTTTCTAGTCAGAAAGCTAGTGCAATTGCAGCAAACATACATGATATTTATATTTGTAAACATGACTTTTTATCCACCTGACCAGGAAAATGAGTTTGTTTTCCCCAAAAACTAGTTTGACGGTGATTATCTGAGTCCATTGCATACCAGTTCCACAACACTTTGTCCGGATATGACTGGATGAAACCAGAAATATCCTCTTGTGTTATGGCTAACTCAAACCCAGATCATGCTACAGGCTCTGCTTTGTGTTTACTTGATATTATCCATAGACTGTATGATTTTTAGTGCATTTGAGCAGGGAATATTTTCTTTTGTGCTGGGAAACACTAATTAGTTCCATATGGAAACACAAACTCAAAGCATTCGTATTTTCTAGGCAGAAAGCTAGAGCAATTGCTGCAAACAAACATGATATTTATATTTGTAAACATGACTTTTTATCCACGTGACCAAAAAAATGAGTTTGTTTTCCCCCAAAACCAGTTTGACGGTGATTATCTGAGTCCGTTTCATTCCAGTTCCACAACACTTTGTCCGGATATGACAGGATTAAACCAGTCTAGATTGTTTGAAACTTTGATTTGTTGAATGCCTGTCAAGAATGCCAAGAAGGCTCAAAATCCAAAATATCTGGTTGAAATAAGATTTCTTGATGTAGGCACCTATTGGTATAAACTTTCCTCTTAACACTGCTTTTGTTGTATCCCATAGGTTTTGGTATGTTGTGCTGTTATCCTCATTTACTTCCAGAAAATTTTTGGTTTCTCTTTTAATTTCTTCTATGACCCATTGTTCATTCAGGAGCATGTTGTTCAATCTCGATGTGTTTGCACGTGCTCTAGGGATTCCTGAGTTGCCAGTTTCCAATTTCATTCCTTTGTGGTCTGAGAAGCTGCATGGTATGATTCTAATTCTTTTGAATTTGCTGAGACTTGCTTTATGGCCTAGTATGTGGTCAATCCTAGAGAGGGTTCCATGTACTGCTGAGAAGAATGTCAAGTCCTTAGATGTAGGATGAAATGTTCTGTAGATATCTGTTAGATCCATTTGGGCTATAGTGTCATTTAAATCTACTGTCTCCTTGTTGATCTTCTGTCCTGTTGATCTGTCTATCTCTGAGAGTGGAGTATTGAAGTCCCCCAGTACTATTGTGTTGGGGTCTAAGTCTCCCTTTAAGTCCCTTAACAAGTCTTTTAAATAAGCTGGTGCCCTGTAATTAGGAAAGGCACCAAATAGATGAGCTTTCAAGTCATCTCAAGGATCTAGAAAATCTGCAGCAAACCAAACCCAAACCCAGTAGGAGAAGAGAAATAATTAAAATCAGAGAAGAAATCAACAGGATTGAATCCAAAAAAACATTACAAAAAATCAGCCAAACTAGGAGCTGGTTTTTTGAAAAAATAAACAAAATTGACACCCCATTGGCCCAACTAACTAAAAAAAGAAGAGAAAAGACCCAAATCAATAGGATCAGAGATGAAATGGGAAACGTAACAACAGACGCCACAGAAATAAAAAGAATCATCAGAAATTACTACAAGGACTTGTATGCCAGCAAACAGGGAAATCTATCAGAAATGGACAGATTCTTGGACACATACAACCTCCCTAAATTGAGCCAGGAAGACATAGAAAACCTAAACAGACCCATAACTGACACAGAAATTGAAACAGTAATAAAGGCCCTCCCAACAAAGAAAAGCCCAGGGCCAGATGGATTCACTGCTGAGTTCTACCAGACATTTAGAGAAGAACTAACTCCAATTCTTCTCAAACTATTCAGAGCAATCGAAAAAGAGGGAATCCTCCCAAATTCTTTCTATGAAGCTACCATCACCTTAATTCCTAAGCCAGAAAGAGACGCAACATTGAAAGAGAATTACAGACCAATATCCCTGATGAACATAGATGCAAAAATCCTCAATAAAATTCTGGCCAATAGAATGCAACAACACATCAGAAAGATCATCCACCCAGACCAAGTGGGATTCATCCCCGGTATGCAGGGGTGGTTCAACATTCGCAAAACAATCAACGTAATACACTACATTAACAGACTGCAGAAGAAAAACCATATGATTCTCTCAATAGACGCAGAGAAAGCATTTGATAAAATACAACACCCTTTCATGATGAAAACTCTAAGCAAACTGGGTATGGAAGGAACATTCCTTAATACAATCAAAGCAATATATGAAAAACCCACGGCCAACATCCTATTGAATGGGGAAAAGTTGGAAGCATTTCCACTGAAATCTGGTACCAGACAGGGATGCCCTCTCTCACCACTGCTATTCAATATAGTTCTGGAAGTTTTGGCCAGAGCTATTAGGCAAGAAAAAGAAATTAAAGGGATACAAATCGGGAAGGACGAACTCAAACTATCCCTCTTTGCAGATGATATGATTCTTTATTTAGGGGACCCAAAGAACTCTACTAAGAGACTGCTGGAACTCATCGAAGAGTTTGGCAAAGTAGCAGGATATAAAATCAATGCACAAAAATCAACAGCCTTTGTATACACAGACAATGCCATGACTGAGAAAGAACTTCTAAAATCAATCCCATTCACAATAGCTACAAAAACAATAAAATACCTTGGAATAAACTTAACCAAAGATGTTAAAGATCTCTACGATGAAAACTACAAAACCTTACAGAAAGAAATAGAAGAGGATACCAAAAAATGGAGAAATCTTCCATGCTCATGGATTGGAAGAATCAATATCATCAAAATGTCTATTCTCCCAAAAGCAATTTATACATTCAATGCAATACCCATCAAGATCCCGAAGACCTTCTTCTCAGATCTGGAAAAAATGATGCTGAAATTCATATGGAGATACAGAAGACCTCGAATAGCCAAAGCAATCCTGTACAACAAAAACAAAGCCGGAGGCATCACAATACCTGATTTTTGGACATACTACAGGGCAGTTGTTATCAAAACAGCATGGTACTGGTACAGAAACAGATGGATAGACCAATGGAACAGAATAGAAACACCAGAAATCAATCCAAACATCTACAGCCAACTTATATTTGACCAAAGATCCAAATCTAATCCCTGGAATAAGGACAGTCTATTCAATAAATGGTGCTGGGAAAATTGGATTTCCACATGCAGAAGCTTGAAGCAAGACCCATACCTATCACCTTACACAAAAATTCACTCAACGTGGATTAAAGACTTAAATCTACGACCCGAAACCATCAAATTATTAGAGAGCATTGGAGAAACCCTGCAAGATATAGGCACAGGCAAAGACTTCCTGGAAAATACTCCAACAGCACAGGCAGTCAAAACCAAAATTAACATTTGGGATTGCATTAAATTGAGAAGTTTCTGTACTTCAAAAGTATCAGTCAGGAAAGTGAAGAGGCAACCAACAGAATGGGAAAAAATATTCGCAAACTATACTACAGATAAAGGATTGATAACCAGAATCTACAAAGAAATCAAGAAAATCCACAACAACAAAACAAACAACCCACTTAAGAGATGGGCCAAGGACCTCAATAGACATTTTTCGAAAGAGGAAATCCAAATGGCCAACAGACACATGAAAAAATGTTCAAGATCACTAGCAATCAGAGAAATGCAAATCAAAACCACAATGAGGTTCCATCTCACCCCGGTGAGAATGGCTCACATTCAGAAATCTACCACCAACAGATGCTGGAGAGGATGTGGGGAAAAAGGGACACTAACCCACTGTTGGTGGGAATGCAAACTGGTTAAGCCACTATGGAAGTCTGTCTGGAGACTCCTCAGAAACCTGAACATAACCCTACCATACAACCCAGCCATCCCACTCCTTGGAATTTACCCAAAGGAAATTAATTTGGCAAATAATAAAGCCATCAGCACATTAATGTTTATTGCAGCTCAATTCACAATAGCTAAGACCTGGAACCAACCCAAATGCACATCAACAGTAGACTGGATAAAGAAATTATGGGACATGTACTCCATAGAATACTATACAGCAGTAAGAAACAACGAAACTCGATCATTTGCAACAAGATGGAGGAATCTGGAAAACATCATGCTGAGTGAATTAAGCCAGTCCCAAAGAGACAAATATCATTTGTTTTCCCTGATCGGTGACAACTGAGCGCCAAAGGGGAAACCTGTTAAGTGAAATGGACACTATAAGCAACAATGAACTGATCAGCTCCTGTCCTGACTTTAGATGTACAATGTAATACTTTATCCTTTTTAGTATTTGTTGTTGTTGTTGTGGTTCTAGTACTATTGGTTGAACTCAGTAATTAACACACAATTATTCTTAGGTGTTTAAATTTTAACTGAAAAGTGATCCCTGTTAAATCTAAGAGTGGAAAAAGAGAGGGAGGAGATGAACAATTTGGAACATGCTCAATCGGACTGGCCGCAAATGGTCGAGTTAGAAATGTGCCAGGGGATTCCAACACAATCCCATCAAGATGGTATGTACCAATGCCATCGCACTAGTCCAAGTGATCAATTTCAGCTCACAATTGATAGCTCTGATAGGTCTAAGAGGCAAAGAGATCACACAAACAAGACAAGTATCTGCTAATACTAACTGATAGAATCAAAAAGGGAGAGAAAGATCCAACATGGGAAGTGGGATACACAGCAGACTCATAGGATGGCAGATGTCCTAAACAACACTCTGGCCTCAGAATCAGCCCTCAAGGCATTCAGATCTGGCTGAAGAGCCCATGAGAGTATAGCAGGCATGGAAAGCCAAGATATCATGGGAAAAAAAAAAGACCTAAATGAATGATCTCTGTGAGTGAGATCCCAGTGGAAAGAACGGGGCCATCAAAGAAGGAGGTACCCTTCTCCGAAGGGAGGAGAGAACCTCCACTTTGACTATGACCCTATCGGAATAAGATCAAAGTCAGAGAACTCTAAAGGCTTCCATAGCCCTGGCAACTCATGACTAGAGCCTAGGGAGATTACTGACGCCATGAACAGGAGTGTCAGGTTGTTAAGTCAGCAACAGGAGTCACTGTGTACTTACATCCCATGTGGGATCTGTCCCTAATGTGTCGTCTAAAGCCAAGTGATGCTATGACTGGTACTGAAACAGTATTTTCATACTTTGCGTTTCTGTGTAGGCGCAGACTGATGAGGTCTTTGCTAATTATATACTGAAGTGATCTTCTGTATATAAAGAGAATTGGAAATGAAAAAAAAAAACAACCTGGTGTTAAAATGGAAATGGCATAGAAAATTAATTAATTTGAAAAAAAATTATGTAGGATCTCTGTCTTTAATGTGCTGTACATTGCTATTTAATGCTATAATTAGTAATCCAATGGTAGTTTTCTCACTTGATATTGCTATATGGGCAAAATGTTGAAATCTTTACCTAATATATACTAAACTGATCTTCTGTATACAAAGAGAATTGAAAATGAATCTTTACATGAATGGAAGGAGAAAGGGAGCGGGAAAGGGGAGGGTTGCAGGCGGGAGGAAAGTTATGGGAGGGGGGAAGCCATTGTAACCCATAAGCTATACTTTGGAAATTTATACTCATTAAATAAAAGTTTAATAAAAATAAAAATAAAAAAAAGAGTTGGGGCTGGGCCAGGCAGAAGCCAGGAGCCTGAAACTCAATCCAGCTCTCCCACGTAGGTGGCAGGGACTCAAGCACTTGAGCCATCATCACCTGCTGCTTCCCAGGGTGCACATTAGCAGAAGATGAAATCGGGAGTAGAGCTGGGACTTGAACCCATACACTCCAATATGGCTTATGGGCATCCCAGGTGGCATCTGCTTCACATCAAACATAATTCACTTGCCTGTTGGTGTGGTTCTTACCCTGAAATTTATGCCAAGACATGGAGTGTATTAATGCTTTATGGTATCATAGGACCAACTGGAAGAAAACATCATATGTCTTTCTCTAATGTACTCCTTTCCTTTGGTCAGGATGTTTTACTCTCAAACTTTTGTAAACCTTACTGATATGTCTTTTTTTGCATTCTAATTCAAATCTTTTGGGAGGAAGAAGAGTGTAATATTTAAATAAACAAAAAAATCATAATTTAAATTAAAAAAAATAAGATTCCTTAAAATTATGACATAACATAGACCAAATTTGATGATTGTTACAAGGTGATTATTCAAATCTTTGAAAATAAGCACATATTTAAATAACCCAGAGCTCTTAATAAATATTCAGCTGTTTTTGAACAATTAGAATTTAACAGACATGAAGTGAACATAATAGATTACTTTAACACATTGCTTTTACAGAGAATCAAATTTTAATTCTATGTCAAAGGGAAATTGTGCTTCCTGTGATCTTTTGCTGAGGTTTCCTTCCTTTACCTTCTTTCATATTGGTGACCATGTTTCTGTGTTTCTGTGTGTAACACATTTTTAAGCATCTTTTGCAGGGCTGGACGAGTGGCGACAAATTCTTTCACTTTCTGTTTGCTGTGAAAGGTCTTTAGTTCATCTTTATTCACAAATGAGAGCTTTGCAGGATATAATATTCTGGGCTGGCAGTTTTTCTCTCTTAGTACTTGGGCTATGTCTTGCCATTCCCTTCTAGCTTGTAGGATTTCTGATGAGAAGTCTGCTGTGAGTCTAATTGGAGATCCTCTGAGAGTAATCTGACATTTCTCTCTTGCACATTTTAGAATCTTTATGTTTCACTGTGGTGAGTTTGATTACAACGTGTCGTGGTGAGTATCTCTTTTGGTCATTTTCACTAGGGGTTCTATGAGCTTCCTGTACTACGATGTCTCTGTCCTTCTCCAGACCTAGGAAGTTCTCTGCAAATATCTCACTAAAAAGGCCTTCTAATTCTTTCTCCCTCTCCATGCCTTCAGGAACTCCTAGAACCTGAATGTTGGGTTTTTTAATAGTATCCTATAGATTCCCAACAATATTTTTTAGATTTCTAATTTCTTCTTTTTTTTTGGTTTGACTGTATACTTTCCTGTGCTCTGTCTTCTAAGTCCAATATTCTCCCTTCTGCTTCACCCATTCTGTTTTTAAGGCTCTCTAATATGTTTGTCATTTGATCTATTGAATTCTTCATTTCATTATGATTTCTCATCACTATCACAGTTTCTTGTTCTACTAGTTGTTTCATTTCATTTTGATTCCTCCTTAATATTTCATTTTCATGAGAGAGATTTTCTATCTTGTCCATTAAGGATTTCTGTAGTTCAAGAATTTGTTTTTGAGAACTTCTTAATGTTCTTATCAATTTTTTAAGATCCACTTCTTGCATTTCTTCTATCTCATCATCTTCATAATCTTGAATTGGGGTGTCTTTTTCATTTGGGGGCGTCATAGTGCCTTCCTTGTTCTTGTTACCTCGGTTTTTGCGTTTGTTGTTTGGCATGTTGGAGATATTTGGTTTCTTCACTGTGGTGTTTTTTCTTGTTATACTATGAGTCTAGATTAAGTGGACTGCCTGCTTTCCATGGAGCCTTAGAGGCTTGAGATGGGTCTGGCCTGAGAGCTGTGTTTGGTTCCTCAGGGTTGAGGGTGTGTCAAAGGTGACACTCCCAGGTTAGATGTGGTAAATCTCTTTCTTTCTTTCTTTCTTTCTTTCTTTCTTTCTTTCTTTCTTTCTTTCTTTTTTTTTTTTTTTGATTCAAAAGGGAAGTAATTCCACACAGCTGAATGGAATTGGAGGTAGTTAGTAGGCAAATGATATACCCACAGTAGCCAGAGATTGGAAGCTCTTTCCCAAGGACCACACAGGGAATCTGTGCTGCCCTCAATGTGGGCTCAAATTCTCCTGCAGTCTCCCACTGGGTTGCCAAGTAGATCCTAATCTCCTGTTATTTCACACCCCCCCCCAGAGTCAGGTTTTTCTGCTAGGCTCAGGGCTGGTGCAGACCTTAGGTCGCCCTGCTTATGATGTATGTCCAAAATGGCACCTGCTCTTTGTCTTGCTCCCCTTTGAGAGGTGAGCAGAGAGAAAGAAACTCGTGTCCATATCGGTCACTTTTCTCTCTCTCTCTCTCTCTTCTAGTTAGCCTGGTGAACTTTTCTCTATGCGGTTTCAAGCCTCGTTCCATCTAGTCTCCTCTTTCCACTTTCCCGCTGGTGTCTCGGCTATTGAGGTTTGGTTCACCTCACGTTCCAGCGCTTGTGTGTTGAGTCTGCCACTGGTGTCCCGAACTTGGGCTCCCACGCTCTCCACGCAGGTCCACTGTGAACCACTAGTTCTGGAAGAGTTTCCTCTGCTGTTTCTTCCCCTACTCTTCCTTGAACCTGCAGTATCTCCACTTTTATTAAACTCTCTTCCTGGACAATCAGTTTGCTCTCTTCCTATTCTTCCATCTTGCCTGTCATTCCCAAGATACTCTTCTCAATACAAGATGCCTGCTGAATTATTGAGGGATAAAATGTCAGAACATCTGTAACTTATTTTCTTTCTTTTTAAAAATATTTATTTATTTATTTGAAACTCAGAGTTACACAGAGAGAAGATAGGCAGAGAGAGAGAGGTCTTCCATCCAATGGTTCACTCCCCAGTTGGCCACAATGGCTGGAGCTGTGCCAATCTGTATCCAGGAGCCAGGAGCTTCTTATGGGCCTCCCATGTGGGTGCAGGGGCTCAAGGACTTGGGACATTTTGTGCTGCTTTCCCAGGCCATAGCAGAGAGCTGGATTGGAAGAGGAGCAGCCAGGACTAGACCCAGTGCCCATATGGGATGCCAGTGCCTCAGGCCAGGGTATTAACCTGCTGCACCACAGCACTGACCCCTGTAACTTATTTTCAAATAGTCCTATCACCAAAAACAAAAAAGTAGTATAAAAATGAGAGTAAAGAAAAAGAAAATATAAGTCTAAATTTTTTATTGATGAATCTAGTGAAGAATGCAACTATGTTCATGTTTCTCCCTAGATTGCTGCCAGTGAAATATGAGAAAAGCATTTCAATCCCATGACCTAAAAGCCAAGCAGATATGTAAGGATGGAGTGAACACCTATGTCAAATGCTAGCATGAAATACAATGAGATAATAGCAATATTGACTTTGAATATAGTTCTTAAAACTCACAAGAGATTAACAGTTTTATTGAAGGCTTGTCTTAGAGAAATAGAACTCCTGCAGTGCCCCTGTATCCCCAAAGCCCAGCTGAGTTATTTGCCTTGATTACACACCTCAGGCAAAGTACATCACCCACAGCTGATGCCTTTCCTTGGGTCTTTGACAATTCTAAAGTGGAAAAAATATTTTGATTCCAAAACTCCTAAAAAAGTTTATAATCTGTTTACCCAAGCCTATCCTTCAAAATTTTAAGCACAATCTCTTTACAAGCCCCAAATCTCTGCTTCTGGCTCTTATGAATTGTACTCCTACACTAACCAAATTGCCTCTTTTTTCTTTCATCTCACTAGTTTCTCCTTTTGTCCCTACTCAGAGTGGAAAATGACACAAATATTAAGTGGGAGAAAACATTTTCAGTACAGAAGCCATGGGTATTTGGGGACACTTTTCTTGTTTGTGAAGGAATGTACAACATAGAGAAAAAGGGGATCCCTTGCTCTCTCCTACTAAGGGCAGTAGTAGCCATAGTAATAAACAATCCTTGCCCAAGACATTTCCCAACATTTACTCCTGATGATATTGACACATTCTTCACTGCTGCAGGACCACATCCTTTTTATTCCATTTTTCTATACTATAAATGGATCAAAATGGTGTTTATGATGTTAATATTAAATTAATCATTCAAAGAAAACATTTTGAATAAATCCACATTTATTGAGCTCATTAACTACTTACTTTTAACTCTTATAGAAACACATTGGCTATAAGAAATTATCAACTACTTTATGTTGCAAACAACCATAAATAAGAGTCTAACGATGACAGCTAACTGGTTCTTGGAGGTAATTGGTTATTCAGAATACTGTAGTGCAAAGCAATATAATGCTATTTCCTGGTCCTCTGCCATCTGTAATTATGTAGCCTCACTGATGAGGAAAAAAAATCCTAGAAAGCCCTAACCTGGCCAGAAAGAAGCCTGAGACAATCATCAAAAGCTAAGAATTTCTTAAGAATAAAATTATAATACCCTTAGAATTTTCAAATCCAATATTCCTACTTAAGATACATTTGCACTCTTGGAAACAAATAGGCATGTGATTGGAGTGAGGGGAAGACCCAGTGAGGATAACCACCATCCTACAATACTCAGGTCAAATTTGCTTGCATGTGAAGTTCAGATTAGGTACTATAATCCAGAGAGTGGATATGGCATTATTGACAACAGAATAGTGGTAATTTCCTCCCTCTGTTTTCCATCACCTTTTATTTTAAAGATTTATTTTGTTTATTTGAAAGACAGTTACAGAAAGGGGTAGAGCTGGAGAGAGAGAGAGAGAGAGAGAGAGAGAGAGAGAGAGAGAGAGAGAGAAAGTCTTCCATCTGCTGGTTCAATCCCCAAATGACGGCAGTCAGAGCTGAGCTAATCCAAAGCTTGGAGCCAGGAGCTTCTTCTGGGTCTCCCATATGGGTGCAGGGACACAAGAACTTGCCCATCTTCCACTGCTTTCCCAGACCATAGCAGAGAGCTCAATTGGAAGTGGAGCAGCCAAAGACTTGAGCTGGCCCCCAAATAGGATGCCAGCCCTGCAGACCAGTGCTTTAACCCACTGAGCCACAGTGCTGGCCTGTGTTTTCCATAAATGTTTGCTCCTATTTACTTGTGGTGAGGAATATTTTCTCAATTGAGAATATATTAACAGTAGATACCTTGTCAAAGGTTGAGATCAGAAAAAGGCAGAACCCGAAGGGCAAGTTAAATCTTCAGGCCTAGAACACGTTGTTCTTTATTGAAATTCAAAAGACTTCAGAAGATGAAGCAAAAATAGTTATTCCTGGGGCATTGACCTCATTCCAGTAGGCCTAAATCTAATGTTTCTTTTACTTTCAAATCTGGTCATGCATCACATATTGAAGTTTTGATCAGGATGACATACATGCGTATGATGGTAGCTTCTTAAGTTTATATCTCCTATGACAATGCCTCCTATTATTTTGTGTAAGCACACTTTACAAAGATTGCAAACACCACAATTTCCTAATGATGCATTTCACAGATTGGATCAGTACCATTACGTGACACCTGACCGTAGTTGGCTTTTGGTATTGTTGTTGTTTCTGTTTTACTTTGACAAAGAAATTTGGTGAGAAATACAGAAAGTTACAATAAATAACAGGCATAATGCCAACTACTTCTATAAGATAATTAAGAAAATAGTCCACCTTTTATGACAACTTTCCCTGAAACACAGACCTATGGATTATGTCTGATGATGCAAATAAAAATTTCCCTCATAACAATGAACACATGGAAGTGTATTTGAGTCTTGAATCCATTGGGATTGAAGTAAACACCTGGGGAGAAGAGGAAAGGAAGCAATGTTCTTGAAACTCTACCCAGCAGAAACCTCCTCCCCCCAAATTTCAATATAGTGCCTTCCTACCATTGCCCTGAGGAGCTGTCAAAGATCTCAAGAGGGAGGCATTAACTGAGACTCCCAGTTTTCCCAATGTTTGGAAACACAACAGTAACAGGAAAAGAGCTCTGTGTATTTGCAGCAAAATTACACGGGGGAGCATGCCAGCTGGATGCAATCACGATGCTCAGGAGTATCTGGTCTGAGGTTTCACTCCGCTTTCTACCCCCAAAGTGTACTTTATCTCACTTTAACTCAAGACAAAAAGCTACCAGCATTCCTGGAAAGCAAACTGTGTATATGTGTGTGTGTGTGTATAAATATACACATATATATATACACATATATATACATATACACTATGTATATATACATATATATACACTGTGTGTGTGTGTGTGGTATAAACAAACATTAAACATTATTTTGTATTCACACAGCCCCATGGTTAGGAGCAGGGGCTCTGGTAGGCCTTTCTCTACTCCTGTGTTCCACAGTATCTTTGTAGATAACTTCACAGACTGAAGACACTTCAGTTGTTTCTGGGAAAATTTGATGCATATTTTATTCTCTAAAAGCCAGTGATGGTCAGGGACTCCCTGGCTCACTCTACACAATATTTCAAAAAGTTTGTAGGAAATTGAATTAAAAATAGCATACACACTCAATGAATTTTCTGAAAACTCCTCTTATAGGAGTTGGGAAGACTCTGAAATTTCACTCAGATATAATCAACAGTATACACATAGGATACAAGACAAACTTGTACAGACCCAGTGAATTCTCTCATCCAGTGCTCATTTAACAAATGAAATTAAGGCCAGACCCCAAAGATTTGCAAGTGAATCCTCTCAAAACTACAGGAATTTCGAAGTCTCTTCCATAGTCTTGCTTTAAATGGGTTCACATCATTTCTTATTTTCACAGAATATTGATTTTTTGTCTTATATTTATTATTCTATTTCCCTGAATACAGCCCCAGTATAATGTCAAAGAGAGCTAGACGTATCTTTGTCTTGGTAGAATTACAAGGAAAACATCTTCAGTGATACTGTATTAAGTAGTTTGTTGTACATTCCTTTCAGACAATCTTGATCTAAATAAGCAAATCAGTTTTAATTATCTTGTTAATAGTTGATATTTTATCTCTTGATGTTGAATTTTATTAAATTCTTCATAACCTTTAATCTAAATGATCATGTAATTCCTTGTATTGGTCACCTACTCAAATGATTTCCATGATTTATTGAAAATGGTAAATACACCCTTTTTATTGTATTTACCTTATTATTCATCTGTTACAATTTCATCTATGGTATAAGTTAAGTAATATTTTGATCAGAATATTTGTATCTCTTGATAAATGAGATTCTCTTTAATTTCATTTTTAATTTATACCCTACTTCAAGTTGCATCATCTGGGGCTTCCCAAAAGAAATCCAAAAGTATTCCATCATTTCCAATGATGGGAAATGTTGGAAACAGGTGGTTTTTTTTTCTTCCTTTAAAGTTGGGAATATTCTGTAAGTCTGAACTTGCAATTTTCTTTTGTGAAGTTTTTCTTATCAAAGGTTTCAAAAATTGGTTGAAATTAGTTTTTATAGTTTTTTTTTTAATTCTATGTCAATAGTGTTTTGGAAAGCTGCTTTTCAAAATATAGTGATTTTGGTCTCTTTCAACAAATTTTCACTTCTAAGAATGTCATAAAATATAATTCTCTTGGTGTCTTGATAAGTTCCATGAGCTCTTTAAAGAATACTTCAGTTTTAATTTGCTGAAATTGGTTGTTGGCTTATTAATTTTCTTAATATTTTGTTACTATCAACATTTCATTGACATCCGCTGTTGTCTTTTTCTTGACTTTATTTTTCCAGCTTTGTACACCAAGATACAATTGAATTCAATTTCTACTATCCTGGCCCCATTAGCTTAAGACTTCAGAGTTTAAATTCCTGTAGAAGTTTGGGAGCCAAATTATGTTCAAACCATTTCAAACAATTAAGTTGCCAGTTGTGGTGCCTGCATCCCATATGTGAGTGCTGGTTGACTGTCAGTTACTTTGCTTCTGATGCAGTTTCTTGCTAATGTACCTGGAAGGCAGCAGGTGATGACTGGAGTCCTTGGGACTGTGGGAGACCCAGATGGAGTTCAGGATCCTGGCTTTAGCCTGGCCATTGTGGCTATTTGAAGAATGAACCAGCAGATGGAAGATCTCTCTCGATCCCTGTTCCTTCCTATTCTCTCTCTTTCCCTCCCTCCCTCCATCCCACCCTCCCTCCTTCCCTGTAACTTTACCTTTTAAATAAACAAGTATTTTTTAAATGTAATGTTAAAACAATACTTTTTATATTGTCACCAAAGAAAGAGAAATACTTAAGAATAAATCTAACAAAATATATACTCATGTAACATCCATCAGTATATGATGAAAATGATGACTAAAGAAATTAAAGAAAACCTAAATACAGTTCATATTTGTAGATCAGAGACTCAATATTGTTAAGATGTCAGTTCTTCCCAACTTGATCTACAGATTCTACACAACCCCAATCCCAATCCCTGCAAATTGTTTTGTTGATGTTGACAAAATGATTCTAAAGTTTCTATGGAAAGGCAAAAAGATCCAGTAACTTTTCTTCTGATTTCTCACAACTCCCAATTACTTCCAGAGCTTCACTTCTGATTCCAGATGTGTGGAGTCTTTCTCCTACAAAGCAGTTCTGTAACACGAGCTGAATGTCCTACAACCCAATTCAGTTCTCACCCTGGCTGCCTGGAGTTAACACAGACCTCTCAGTGTAAGGGCTGAGTACCACAATACTGCTCTGCAGATGCCAGTCACAAGGCCAGGTGTAAACCGGATTTCTCACAGCCCCCTCCTGCATGTGCTAAAATGGTTCACAGAACCCCTGGGAACAGGTTTAATATAAGGGATGTTATGAAGGATAGATTTGAATAGCCAGATGAAGCAGTTTCTAGGGTGATATCTGGAAGGGGCCTGGCAGTAGGAATTCCTGTTCCCGTGGAGTTAGAGCTCACCACCCTCTTCATGTGTGGACATGTTCACTCACCTGGACATTTACGGAGTTAGGAAC
This sequence comes from Lepus europaeus, assembly GCF_033115175.1. Taxonomy (NCBI): domain Eukaryota; kingdom Metazoa; phylum Chordata; class Mammalia; order Lagomorpha; family Leporidae; genus Lepus; species Lepus europaeus. The sequence continues at coordinate 317,687 of NW_026909622.1, forward strand.
TCACTCTCCAGCTCCTCCCTCCTCCTTAGAGGATGGGGTGGGACTGAGAGTTCCAAGTTTCTAGCCATGTCTTGAAGTTAGTTGTAACCAGCACATCCAGGAGCCTAGGATTACCTCAAAACAGAAGTTGTATCTGTCACCCAGGAAATTCAGTGCCTACCACTCAGGAAATTATAAGGGCCTAAAGAGCTATGTCAGAACTGGGATCAAAGACCAAACACTAGAGTAAAAGATTCTTCCAACATCTGTATTTATAAGGGTTTTAGGAGCTCTGTGCCAGGAACTAAGAACATACTCTTTGTTTATGTATATGTGTGTGTGTGTATGTGTGTATGATTTATTTATTTATTTATTTGAAATACAGAGCTATAGATAGGCAGAGCCTGAGAGAAAGAGAGAGAGGTCCTCTTGTAGCTCACAAAACCTGTTTAAAAGAACAGTAATTTCTTTCTCTTTTTTAACAAAGATTTTTATTTATTTATTTGAGAGGCACAGTTACAGAGAGAGGGAGAGACAGAGAGAAAGGTCTTCCATCTCTGATTTATCCCCAAATGGCTGCAATAACTGGAGCTGTGCTGTTCTGAAGCCAGGAGCCTGGAGCTTCCGCCAGGTCTTCTATGCAGGTACAGGGGCCCAAGGATATGGGTCATCTTCCATTGCTTCCCTATGCCATAGCAGAAAGCTGGATAAGAAATGGAGCAACCGGAATTCAAACCAGCACCCATTTGGGATGCTGACAATGCAGGCATCAGCTTTACCCGCCATGCCACAGCACTGGCCCTAGGTTTTGTGTTAAGTCTTGAACTCAGTAATCTGAATCCTTTCTTGTCCTTATTCAGTGTCGACCATTCCAGGTATGAAATGATAAGAAATATATATGAGGGCTGGCAAATTATAGGCAAAAGAATAGACAATATTAGCAAGTTATTAGTAAAAGAATAGATACATGGAATAGGTCAGAAAATACATGCTTATAGTTAACCCATCTTTGGCAAAGGAGCCCACATAATACAATAGAGAAAGGATAGCCATTTCAACAAATGATGCTGGAACAACCAGACATGACATGCAAGAAAAAAAATAATGAATCTCTAGACAGGGATCTTACACACTTCATAAAAATGAACTCAAAATGGATCACAGACATAAATGTAAAGTTCAACATTATAAAATATATAAAAGATAACAGGAGAAAACCAAGGTGACCTTGGGTTAGGCATTAACTCCTTGCTGGAGCCTGGCCCAGCCCTTGCCATTGTAAGCTTTTGAGGACTGAGCCAGTGAACAGAAACATTTCTCTTTCTCTGTCTCTTTCTCTCTCTGTCTTTCTCCCCCTCCTTTCCTCTCCCTCTCTTGTTACCTCTCAAGTAGATTAAATAAATAATAGTTTAGAAAAGATAGGTACAGCACCCCCAAATCCTCATATATGATAAAGGAGCTTATATCCAAAATATACAAAGAACACTTAAAACTGAAAAATAAGAAAACAAACAACCCAATTAAAAATTAGGAAAAGATCAGATACCTCACTAAAGAAGATCTATAGGTGGAAAATAAGTATGTGGAAAGATGTTCAGCATTGTATATCATTAGGGAATGCTTAAATCAAACTGACTTACCACTAGAATGGCAAAATGAAAAACTTGACAGTACAAAATACTGATGAAGACTTGGGACACTGGAAACTCATCCATTGCTGGTAAAAATGCAAAAGGATTTGACCAATTTATTTTATTTATTTGAAAGAATGACAGAGAAAGAGAGGGATCTCATATCTGCTAGTTTACTCCCCAAATGCCTACAATGTCTGGGGCTGATCCAGGCAGGACCCCAGTGCAGGGCCCCAAGCACTTGGTCATCTTCCACTGCCTTTCCAAGGGCATTAGTAGGGAGATAAATCAAAAGTACAGCAGCTGTGACTTGCACCAGCCTTTCAGTATGGAACACTGTATTGCAAGTGAAGGCTTAAGGCACTGCATCACACCACCAGCCCCTGGTACCAGCACTTTAAAAGATAGTTTGAGTGTCTCACAAAGCTAAGCACAGGCTAACTTTCAAATCCAGCAACAGTGTTCCTAGGTATAGGAGGGTGATTAAGAAGTTCATGAAAAATGGAATTATAAGATGTATATTTTATTTTTTGATTACATTTTAAAAATATGCTTTTTTTCAAAATATGTATTTCCCTCAAATTTTTGAAGATCTTTTGTATTTATCCAAATGATTAAAAATCTTTTTGTCCACATAAAAACCTACACGATAATGTTTCTATCAGCTATATTATAATTTCAAAAAACTGGAAGCAACTAAGAAACCGATTCTTCAAGAGGTGAATAGATAAACAAACTGCTTACCTGTCCAGCTGGTATAAAAAGAAGTGAGCCATCAAGTCACAAAAGACATGGATAAATGAAATGCATATTGCTTAGTGAAAGAAGCCTTAGAATGAAAGACTACACATGATGTGTTTCCAATTATATGACATTCTAGAAAAGGAAAAACTATATAGACAGTAAAAGTAAAAAGATTCATGGTTGCCAAGGGCCTGGGAGGGGGAGGGGTAAGTATCTGGAGCATGGGATTTTTCAGGCAGTGGAATTATTCTATGCGTGACTGTGTTAGATACATGTGATTTCGTGCAACATAAGGAGGGAACCAGTGTGAACTGTGGACTTCAGTTAATAATAATAATGTGTCAGTATTAGCACACTAACGCAAGATGTTAATAAAGGGAACTGAGTGAGGGGTAGATTTGGCAACTCTCTGCTTAATTTTCTGTAAGCCTAAAAGTGCTCTGAAAAATAAAATTTTAAAAAGCCATCACTAAAACGAACACTAGATGAGGACTTTGGAGCCCCAGCCAGAATGGAGGCAGAGTTCAGGAATCTGATTCATGCTTCTAACTCCACATATACAATTTTGTGCCTTTTAGAGAAAGTCAGTAAGAGACAAACCAGGTCTTCTGACCTTGCACCCACCAGTCCCTGACAGCTAAGCCACTACTCCTGAGAACAAGGTTGGCCTGAAACAATCTATTCTAATTTGCATAAATTTACATATAGAAGCTAACACACTGTGGGAAATAGAGTAGGAATGAGAGCATTCACAGTATACCTTTTTATGTATTGTTTTTTTTTCTTGTTTTATTTGCAAGCCTGAGTTAGAGAGAAAAATTTTCCATCTGCTGGTTCACTCCCCAAATGGCCACAACAGCTTGGGCTTAGTCAGGCTGAAACCAGGAGCCAGCAGCTTTATCCAGGTCTCCAATGTGGGTGCAGGGGCCCAAGTGGTTGGGCCATCTTTCATTGTTTTAGGTGTGTTCGCAGGATTGAAAGTGGAACAGCCAGTACTGAAACTGGTGCCCAAGAAGGATGCTAGCATTGCAGGTGGAGGCTTAGCCCACTGTGCCAACCCATTTTTTTCTTTTTGAACCATATGAATATTATACATTCACATTTTAAATAATAAAAAATATTTAATAATACCTATCCCGTAAGCAAGAAAAAGAAGATAACTATTAATCTGACATGGTAAATTTTCAAGTCAGCAAAAATCACAAGTAAAATGGAAGTCTGAACATTTTCTCTGGGATTTTGTGGTTTGTTCCTGCCCTTGTTTTAGATTCCACAGTTTCCCCAGAAGCCTTAAGAGATTCTTTTAGATTTTTTGACTATTTTACACAATTCCTCTTAACTGTGGTGGTAGGATATGAAAGAGGCATGAAGTAGAGCAGTTAAGAGGTTGGAGTGGTTTTTCATTAGTAATTTATAATTTAGAGACTACCTATGCTTGTGTCTTTGTGTTTTTCTGGTAGTTGATAACAGAAACCTTTTTTCTCATTGTTCTAAGTTTATTCCAATGTTTCTTTCTTACCTGATCCAGGGAACTGTACTTTCTTACATGATCCAGGGAACTGATTCATATTGGAAACTTAGCTATCTGGAAAACAGGGGCACCTGCACCTGCGTGTTGCCTTAGTGCTGTTTGGAAATCTTTGTTCTGTTCTATCCCATGAGACATATGACTCCTTCACATACACTCACCAGTGGTGAGGCCACCCAAACAGTGATTCTCAGAGACAGGAATGAGGTATCAGCAAAGGGCAAAGCTGGGGAAAATATATCCTCAAGTAGTTTGTCAGCCCACAGGGAGTTTTAAGATTTTCCAGCAAATTTGATCTTGTCACCTAAGTGAGAATCACTGAGATTCTTACTGTTCCAGTTCCTGGGGATTTTATATCTGCATAGAGAAAAACATTCTGATAAGATCAGTGATTGGAAATATTTTTCCTTGTCTTATTATGAGGATAGATAAGAAAATGTTATATAGTCAGAAGTATCTGCCTTCTAACAATTCCATGTCCTAAAAGATGAAGTGGATGATAGGTGACTGAAAGGAGAGAAGATGTGAGTATGTAAATGGGCACTGTGATAAAGTGAGAGTTTTATACAAAGTGGGTTCACCAGTCTGAACTAGACTCATAAATCTGTCCTTAGTCCAATTTAACCTGACAGAAAAAAAAAAAAAAAATATATATATATATATATATATATATATATATATGTTGGCCTGAGGTCTCTGACTGTCTGTTTCCTTATTGTTCTTTGCTTGTGTATTGGATGAAAGATCTTTTTATTTTTACTAAAGCCCGTGACTTAAGACATACTCTTAGCCTTGTCTCTGGTTTGTTGTTGTGTTTTGTGTTCAGAATAATCTCTAGAGTCACTGTAGATAACTTTGGGTCACTAAATATAGATCTTCCATAGGTGATCAGCTACAGAGATGAGTGCGGGACCCTGGACACAGGACTTGAGCCTGTATCTGTGCTGAGGTTGCCGCAGTGACATTAGTTCAGATCATGGTAGTGATCTAGCAGGGGAAAAGGCAGTACCCAGACTAAGTGGCCACAGTGTTTCCCTAAGACTGACACTTGGTTTAAGAACAAAGGCGTTGGGAATCACACTTTTAGATCTAGCTGAAAATACATAATGTATTTCCCAGGTATCGTTACTATATAGGTAGTAATTTAAAGTTTATCTTTTTTAGGCCAAGAGTACTAAGTACTCTTTGCAAATGCTAAAAATGGTTGCAGATTTCTCTTCTGGTATATGGCTTTGTGCTTGAGGCACACTTAAATTTGAGGACCTGCATGAGTCAGGGCTCCTGTGTGCTGTTAATGTTGTTTGAAGATTCAGCATGTTTGTTTCTTTCTGATTAATAACTGCCTCTTAGTGTGATAGTGAGGGATTTATTAAAATATGAAGCACTTTAGTTTTTCTTTGGTATCTAAGTTCACAGTGGAGAGGTTTAGGATGGATTTAGTGCTTCTTAAGTTGATAAACGTGATTTGGCATTCACAGTAACATGCAAATTAGATTATTTTCACTCCCTTCCTAACTTTATTCTGAGTTTAGAGAGGTTTATTATGAGTTGACACCTCATGAATTGATAAACTTTTATCACACTGGCTCCTATTGCATGTGTTCCATTAAAGATCAACCTCGAAACAATGATACTAATTAGGCTGAAGCCAACCTAGAAGTAATTTTTCATGTGGTGCATTAGAAAAAAATAAATCTTCTGATACAACAGTAGAAATGCTGGCCTGGAAGTCAGGAAAGCTGGGCCCATCTGCCAGTGACTAACTTTGTGAACTTACATAGTTGCCTTTTCCTTCTAAGTCCCATCTTCCTGTCCAGCAAGAGGAAGGCTTTAGACTACATAAACCCAAGGGCCACTTCAGCACCAACATCCTCAGAATCTCTGATTCTAGAATTGTTTGGAATAGCTACTTCAAAGCAGGAGTAATCAGCTTGCTTTTATTTCTTGTCTTCTGTGTTTACATTGATTTGTTAATACCTTTTAAAGAAATTACATACTTCCTATAAAGCTCAAGAGAAGTTTTTGATATATTTAGTATCATAATCTCTGGGCTAAGATATGGTACTCTGTACTTATTCATTATTAAAGAATTGAAGAGGGGCTCACACCGTGGCTCACAGTTGAAACTGCTACCTGCAATACCAGCATCCCATATGGGTGCTGGTTCAAGTCCTGGTTGCTCCACTTCCAATCCAGCTCCCTGCTAATGCACCTGGGAAAGCAGTGGAAGACAGTCCAAGTGCTTGGGCCCCTTCACCCATGTGGGAGACCCAGAAGAAGTTCCTGGCTCCTGGCTTCAGGTCGGCCCAGCTCCGGCTGTTGTGGCCATTTGGAGAGTGAACCAGCAGCTGGAAGATCTCTCTCTCTCTCTCTCTCTCTCTCTCTCTCTCTCTCTCTCCCCCACCTCCCTAACTCTCCCTTTCAGGTAAATAAATAAATCTTTTACAAAATTGAAGGAAGATTATATAAAGAAGAGAGTAAGTCATCTCCAGATTTCCTCTGAGATACATACCAAGGGTACTTTAAATTGTATATGGACAAAAGGAATTAAAAAATAAATTTATTTTGGTGCAAAAACATTTTGAAAGCCATGTGTGAGTATGTATTTATATATATATATATATATATATATATATATATATATACATGTGTTGTATGTATATCATATCAATTTGATTATTTTGTCTTCTTTAAAAAATATTTTATTAGTTATTTGAAAGGCAGAGTTACAGGGTGGGGGAGATAGAAAAAGAGATCTTCCATCTGGTTCACTCCTCAAATAACTACAATGGTCGAGGCTGGGCCAGGCTGAAACCAGGAGCTTGGAACTCCATCCAGGTCTCCCATGTGGATAGCAGGGGCCCAAGCATGTGGGACATTTCACTGCCTTCCCAGGTGCATCAGCAGAGAGCTGGATCAGAAGTGGAGCAGCCAGGACTTGAACCACTGCCCATATTGGATGCCAGCACTGTAGGCAGCAGCTAAAGTTGCTGCACTATAACACCATCTCCTAGTTGCATCCTTTTCATACTTAGCATTGATAATATTTCTGAATTATTCTAAGTATTTTTAATAGTTTCTTCCTAATTCATTTATAACTATTATGTGAAGCCTCTGTTTACTCTCATTCTCACCTTTTAAAAATACTCCTTAGTTTTGTTAGTTTACTAAGCAATATGTGATACCCTAGCATCTTCCAAAGGTGATCAGTGATGATTTGTAAATTTTTACCTGAACTCCTTTCCTCTGAACCATCCACTGCCAACCTCCCCCTTTCCTCCTTGCCTCTCTTCCCAGGCTCTGCACCATCCTAACTCTGGTTGTGTCCTCACCCATGTTTCATCTGCCTCCTCTCCACTGACTCCCTTCAGTCCTGCTGTTCTTTAACAAAGCAACAAGAGAAAATAAAAGACTCTTGATATATGTTATCTTACAATTTTTTAAAAAATTAATTTATTCAGAGAGAGAGAGGGAGAGACAGAGAGAGATCTGTCATCCTCTGGTTCACTCCCCAAATGGCTGCAACAGCCAGAGCTGGGCCTATCCTAAACTGGGATCCAGGAGCTTCTTCCAGTTCTCCCACACAGGTGAAAGGACCCAAGCACTTGGGCCACCTTCTGCTTTCCCAGGTCATAGCAGAGAGCTGGATAGGAAGTGGGCAGCCAGGACACACACCAGCACCCACATGTGATGCCTCCTCCCTCTTTGAGATTGCAAGTGCTACTCTGCTTGCCTGCAGTTTCTCTGCTGCCTTGTTAACCTTTAAGAGCCAGGTTAAACTTTCCTAAAGAAAACATCTCCTGACCTCTTTTTTCCTCCAGACAGAGCTGTGCATGCCCCTCCAGTGAGCTCCCCTAGACACACACAATCCCACAGCCATTACTTTGATGGGAATTGTTGATTTACTATCTGCCTTCTTAATTAGTGGTGTGGACTTTGTTTCATGGCCTGGGTCTAGTGTACACAGTACTAGGTTCATAAATACTTAAGAAATATTTATTGAATGGAAGAATATGTTTATGAACAATCCTGTCTTCATTGAGTAGAATTAAGAATTTTTCCAAGTTCAACTCAAGTTGGCACATGTTTGTTGAATTCCTGTTATGTGCACTAGATCATGCAAATACTAAATTTTATTTTCCTGCCTTCAAGAATGAATAGCATCTGGAGGTAGGCATTTAGCCTGTTAGTTAATGCATCTATATTCTATATCAGAGTTCTTGGGTTTGATTCCTGGCTCTGGCTTCTGACTCCAGCTTCCTACTCCTGTAGACCCTGGGAGGCAATGGAGATGGCTCAAGTAATTGAATTATTGCCACCTATGTGGGAGATAAATGCATTCTTTTGAAGGACCCTTATGAGGGAGAGGGACAAGAAACTAGGCCTGGGCAAATATCAGGGGCTTCTTAAGAGGTTAGATGTTCCCCAGAGTCCAGCGGGCAGGACGTTCTCTGGGAAGGAAAAGTCAATCCCCTTCAGAGAACCTCTAGGCATGCCCAGAGCAGAGCTGCCACTCCCTTTCGGAGAGTCCCTCAGCACTCTCCTCAGCACTCTCCTCAGCACTCTCCTCAGCACTCTCCTCAGCACTCTCCTCAGCACTCTCCTCAGCACTCTCCGGTATGCTAATTGTCCCTCCGAACCAGCCAATCCCGTGCCACCTCTGCATTCCATATGCTAATGGTCCCTCTGAACTGACCAATCCTATGCATGCGCATTAGGAATATGCTAATTCGTTGCCTATATAACCTGTGTGAAACTGCCGCTCAGGGCTCCTCACTGCCTGAGGTGGGGGCCCGTTTGCACAAACGTTCAATAAAAACCTCGTGCTTTTTGCATCAACTGGTCTGGAGTCTGGATCTTTGGGCGTCCTCCCGAGCAAGTGGGCATCTCTGCAACTGAGAGGTCCAACATTTGGTGGCCCGTACGGGGATTTTAGGTCACCCTCAGACCCATTCTCTGCGGACCAGTTGGAGGTATAATTAAGTGTTTTCTGTTTGTTGTTCTTCGTCTTCAGTATTCTGACTGGCCAAGTACCTGACTCTGTGAGACCAGTGGGGGAGGCAGGCGTGCCCAGCAACCCCTGGTCCGTTCCCCGGAGGACGCTCCGGTCTGTGAGACCAGTAGGGGAAACCCTCGGTCCGTTCCCCCGGAAGACGCTCCCGGGGTGGTCTGGAGGTGGGTCAGAGACCAAGTCTCCCTCCTTCCCGGGGAGGGCTGGTCAGGCAGCCGCTCCCAAAAATAGTGCAATAGCGTTCGATTTGTCCTAGCCATGTGGTTTGTCTTGCTTACTGTATATGTCTGTGCATTGGCTGTTCTTTTTGTTTGGGCTGAAATCCTTGCACGCATGGGTCAACAAATAACCACCCCTTTAAGTCTCACTCTAGATCACTGGAAGGACGTTCGAAAACGCACGCGCCACCTCTCAGTGGAGGTTAAAAGGAAACAATGGGCAAAATTCTGTTCCTCAGAGTGGCCGGCCTTCGAGGTCGGCTGGCCAAGGAACGGCACTTTTAACCTCGATATTATTTTACAGATTAAGGCGCGAGTCTTTCAGCCAGGATCCAATGGACACCCTGATCAGGTGCCCTACATTACCACGTGGGAGGATCTTTCACGTAACCCCCCTCCCTGGATAGAACCCTTCTCCTTCCCGACGGAGCCCATATGGACCCCGATACCTCCTCCTCCTATCCCGGTTGTGCCAACCTCCTCCCTATACCCTCTGAAGGAGATTCGAGATCCAAAACCTGACAAGCCATCGGTTCTTCCGGCTGATCAGGACTTTCTGCTCTTTGACACTCCCCCACCCTATCTTCCCGGCCAGCCTGCTGCCCCGCAGGAACCCCTCTTTCTCTCAAGACCCCCAGGCTCTGACTGGGCTGATCGAGTCAATTTTATTGACTCATCAGCCCACCTGGGATGATTGTCAGCAGCTTTTGCAGACCCTCCTCACTACTGAGGAAAAGCAGCGTGTCTACCTTGAGGCACGGAAAAACGTCCCTGGAGCAGATGGCCGACCGACCCTACTGCCAAACGAAATTGAGGAGGCGTTTCCCTCAACCCGTCCTGATTGGGACTACACCACTGTTGCTGGTAGGGAGCGACTTCGTCTTTACCGCCAGATTCTCCTTGCGGGTCTCAGAGGGGCTGGAAAGCGCCCCACCAATTTGGCCAAGGTACGTGCAGTAGTGCAGGGGGCTGAGGAAACGCCGGCAGGCTTCCTAGAAAGATTAATGGAAGCCTACTGTATGTACACCCCGTTTGACCCCCTGGCAGAGGACTGGCAGGGAGATGTAATCATGTCCTTTATAGGACAGTCAGCGCCGGACATCCGCAATAAATTGCAGCGGCTAGAGGGGCTTCAGGGGTATACTATACAAGATTTAATGAAGGAGGCAGAAAAGATTTACAACAAAAGGGAGACCCGAGAGGAGAAGGAGGAAAGGATCCACAAGGAGCAGGAGGAAAGGGAAGACAAAAGAGACAAAAGACGTAATCGAGAGCTTAGTAGAATTTTGGCCACCGTAGTGCAGGATACAGAAAGGAGTAGACCAGGACAGAATAGGGACTTGGGAGACAAATGAAAGCCTCGGGTGGAAAGAGATCAATGTGCCTATTGTAAAGAAAGAGGACACTGGGTCAAAGACTGCCCGAAGAAAACACAGGGACCAAAGAAGAGACCAGTTCCAATCCTGTCCCTGGAAGAAGACGACTAGGTGAGTCAGGGCCAGGAGCCCCCCCCCTGAGCCCAGGATAACCCTTGAAGTGGGGGGCAGACCGGTAACCTTCCTGATTGACACGGGAGCCCAGCACTCGGTACTGACTTCAGAAAAAGGGCCTTTAAGCTCCAAGACTTCCTGGGTTCAGGGGACAACTGGAGGGAAGTTATATCGCTGGACAACCAATCGAGAGGTCCAGTTAAGTACAGGACTTGTGACACACTCGTTCTTACTAGTGCCAGACTGCCCCTACCCCCTCCTGGGCAGGGACCTACTCTCGAAGGTAGGAGCCCAAATTCACTTCCATGAGAAAGGAGCTACCATCACAGACTCAGGAGGGCGGCCCCTCCAGGTATTAACACTACGCTTGGAGGACGAACACCGATTATTCGAGAGGCCCTCGTCCACCATGGCTCCCCTGGACCCCAAGTGGCTCACAGATTTTCCTCAGGCCTGGGCAGAGACTGCGGGAATAGGGCTGGCCGTCAACCGGCCTCCCTTGATCATAGATCTGAAGCCCACGGCCATTCCCGTGTCAGTTCGTCAATATCCGATGGGCAAGGAAGCTAAGGAAGGTATCCGGCCACATATCCAGAGACTGTTACACCTAGGCATTTTAAAACCTTGTCGTTCACCTTGGAACACCCCCCTACTACCAGTAAAGAAGCCTGGTACGGGTGACTACCGCCCGGTACAGGACTTGCGGGAGGTTAACAGGAGAACGGAGGATATGCATCCCACAGTGCCCAACCCCTACAATCTGCTAAGTACCTTGCCTCCGACCCACGTATGGTACACTGTGTTAGATCTAAAAGATGCATTCTTTTGTTTAAGACTGAGCCCTCAGAGCCAATCCATCTTTGCTTTTGAGTGGAAAGACCCAGAGACCGGGTTTTCAGGACAACTCACCTGGACAAGGTTGCCCCAAGGATTTAAAAACTCGCCTACCTTGTTTGATGAAGCTCTGCACCTAGATTTGGCCGACTTCCGAGTCAACCATCCGGACCTGGTCCTCCTGCAATATGTGGACGACCTCCTCCTTGCCGCTGAAACTGAGCAGGACTGCCTAAAAGGTACCAGGGCCCTGCTACAGAGACTGGGGGAATTGGGCTATCGAGCCTCCGCGAAAAAGGCCCAAATATGTCAGAAACAGGTGGCCTACCTAGGCTACCTCCTAGAAGGAGGGCAACGGTGGCTGACAGAGAGCCGAAAAAGGGTGGTTGCTCTAATTCCACCCCCCACCGATGCCAGAAAGATGCGGGAATTCCTCGGGAGTGCGGGATTCTGCCGCCTTTGGATTCCTGGGTTTGCGGAGCTGGCAGCCCCATTGTACCCCCTCACGAAGTCCAATGCTCCCTTTCAATGGAAAGAAGAGCAACAGCGGGCATTTGACAACATAAAAAAGGCCCTATTGTCAGCCCCAGCCCTGAGCCTCCCTGATATGACCAAGCCTTTCACATTATACGTGGATGAGAACAAGGGAGTGGCGAAGGGAGTGCTAACACAAATGCTTGGACCCTGGAAAAAGCCGGTGGCATACTTTTCAAAAAAACTAGACAATGTAGCGGCCGGCTGGCCTCCGTGCCTCCGCATGATAGCGGCCGTGGCAGTTCTGGTGAAAGACTCGGACAAATTGACTCTAGGCCAACCTCTCACCGTAGTGGAACCTCATGCTGTGGAGACAGTTATCCGACAGCCACCAGATCGGTGGCTCTCAAATGCTCGGATAACTCATTACCAGACTATGTTATTAAACTCAGAGCGGGTCCGGTTTGGGACTGCCACCTCTTTAAACCCGGCCACCCTGCTCCCGGAACTGGGGCCCCAGGCCCAGGTAATCCATAACTGTCACCAAATCCTGGCTGAGGCCCACGGCACCCGAAAAGACCTAACCGACCAGCCTCTGCCGGATGCCGAAATGACCTGGTTCACGGATGGGAGCAGCTTTCTACAGAACGGTGAGCGGAGGGCTGGGGCAACGGTGGTGGATGGAAAAACTGTTATCTGGTCAAGTGCCTTAAAGCCTGGAACTTCTGCTCAAAAAGCCGAGCTCATAGCCTTAACTCAAGCTTTAAAACTGGCACAAGACAAAAAGGTCAACATTTACACAGACAGTCGGTATGCATTTGCCACTGCCCATGTACATGGGGAGATATACCGGCTAAGGGGCCTCTTAACCTCGGCAGGCAAGGACATTAAAAATAAGCAGGAAATCCTAGATCTTCTACAGGCCCTGTTCCTGCCCAAAAGGTTGAGTATAATCCATTGCCCCGGGCACCAACGAGGAGACGACCCCGTAGCAAGGGGAGACAGGATGGCAGACGAGGCCACTAGGGCGGCAGCCCTGAGCCAACAGGTGCTCCCGTTAAAGACAACTGAGCCCACCCAAGTATCGAGGGAACCACCTTTCCTCTATTCGGACCAAGACTTAGATACGATCCAGCGGCTCGGTGCAGAGTATGATGAACAAATAAGGGTTTGGAGGCTCGGAGAGAAAATAGTCCTGCCACACCAATTGGCTAAAGAAATAATTACCAGCCTCCATCAATGGACTCATTTGGGACACAAAAAGCTAAAAGCAGCCTTACAGGAAGATAGGCAGTCTTATTACATCCCCGGACTTGACTCTTTAGTCCAGCAGGTGACTGAATCCTGTGTTCCGTGTGCCAAGGTAAATGCCAGACACCTCAAGCTCCCGGAGGGAGCTAGGGTAAGAGGAGACCGACCAGGAATCAACTGGGAGGTCGATTTCACTGAGATAAGGCCGGGCAGTTATGGGAATAAGTATCTTCTAGTTTTTGTAGACACCTTCTCCGGATGGACTGAGGCATTCCCCACAAAACGGGAAACCGCCCGGGTGGTCGTCAAGAAGATCATAGAGGAGATCTTCCCCCGGTTCGGCTTGCCTAAGGTAATCGGGTCCGACAACGGCCCAGCGTTTGTCTCCCAGGTAAGTCAGTTGGTGGCCAAAGCATTAGGCATAAATTGGAAATTGCACTGTGCCTATAGACCCCAAAGTTCAGGACAGGTAGAAAGAATGAACAGAACAATTAAAGAGACCTTGACCAAATTAGAGTTGGAGACTGGTGTTAAAGACTGGGTCCAACTCCTCCCTATGGTGTTGTTCCGGGTCCGAAACACGCCCTCTCATTGCGGGCTGACACCATACGAAATCCTTTATGGAGGGCCCCCACCAGTAGCAGGCTTGCTTGACCTTGCCAGTGACTCCGTTGCCGATGCCCCTAAATTACAGGCCCGGTTGAGAGCGCTCCAGATCATCCAGAACCAGGTCTGGAAACCTCTTGCAGCAGCCTACCAACCCGAGACGACAACCATCCCACATCCTTTCCAAATCGGTGATGCTGTGTATGTCCGAAGGCACCAATCTAAGACTCTAGAGCCCCGGTGGAAAGGCCCCTTCACTGTGCTGTTGACAACTCCTACCGCTCTCAAGGTCGACGGAATCGCTGCTTGGGTCCACGCCTCACACGTGAAGCGAGCACCACCTCCCCAGGGCCCCGAGGATCCGGATAGACCAGCCAAATGGAAGCTCCAGCGCACTCAGAACCCACTCAAGCTAAGACTTTCAAAAACTGTTTAATATTTATGATGTTCCTGGCCTTTCCCCATTGTTTTTCCAATCCCCATGCTCCACAATTGTTAACATGGGACCCAACCCAGTCCAGCAAGAACAGAGTTCCCTCCCTCCAGTGAGGCAGGCTCTCCCCAGGCCACCCCTCCCGCCAGCCACCCTTTCGCCTAGCTTGGCAAGTTTAACTCCAAACGCTTCAAGCCCCCATACAACCGGACAGCGGCTGTTTAACCTTTTGACAGGGGCCTTTCTGGCCCTCAACCAGACCAATCCGGAGCTGACCGAGTCCTGCTGGCTATGCCTAGCCCCAGGTCCACCTTATTACGAGGGCCTCGTGGTCCCCAGGACCTGGAATGGCACTACAGAGGCTTTTCCTTGTCCAAACCCTGGTGCTGACTCAACAGTACCAGTGTCAAGTTTTAAAGACCTCCGAGGTCCAATAGATTTTAGGATTAAAATCTGTCCAAAAAGAAAAGGAGGGAATGAAGGACCCTTATGAGGGAGAGGGACAAGAAACTAGGCCTGGGCAAATATCAGGGGCTTCTTAAGAGGTTAGATGTTCCCCAGAGTCCAGCGGGCAGGACGTTCTCTGGGAAGGAAAAGTCAATCCCCTTCAGAGAACCTCTAGGCATGCCCAGAGCAGAGCTGCCACTCCCTTTCGGAGAGTCCCTCAGCACTCTCCTCAGCACTCTCCTCAGCACTCTCCTCAGCACTCTCCTCAGCACTCTCCGGTATGCTAATTGTCCCTCCGAACCAGCCAATCCCGTGCCACCTCTGCATTCCATATGCTAATGGTCCCTCTGAACTGACCAATCCTATGCATGCGCATTAGGAATATGCTAATTCGTTGCCTATATAACCTGTGTGAAACTGCCGCTCAGGGCTCCTCACTGCCTGAGGTGGGGGCCCGTTTGCGCAAACGTTCAATAAAAACCTCGTGCTTTTTGCATCAACTGGTCTGGAGTCTGGATCTTTGGGCGTCCTCCCGAGCAAGTGGGCATCTCTGCAACTGAGAGGTCCAACACTTTGTCCCAGCTTTGGCAATGGCCCTGATTGGGCAGTTGTGGGCATTTAGAAAGTGAACCAGTGGGTGAGAGCTCTCTGTAGATCTGTCTTTGTCTCTCCTCCCCCTAACCCCTGTGTGTGTATGTGTGTGTATGTGTGTGTGCATGTCTCACATAAAGAAAGATTAGTATCTAATGAAGAAGACAATTAAGAAGATAAGTATGGGGCCGGTGCCATGGCTCACTTGGTTAATCCTCTGCCTGTGGTGCCGGCATCCCATATGGGCGCTGGTTCTAGTCTCAGTTGCACCGTTTCCAGTCCAGCTCTCTGCTGTGGCTTGGGAAGGCGGTGGAGGATGGCCCAAGTGCTTGGGCCCCTGCACCCACATGGGAGACCGGGAGGAAGCACTTGGCTCCTGGCTTCAGATCACATAGCTCCAGCCATAGCAGCCATTTAGGGTAGGTGAACCAATGGAAGGAAGACCTTTCTTTCTGTCTCTCTCTCTCTCTCTCTCTCTCTCTCTCTCTCTCTCACTGTCTATAACTCTACCTATCAAATAAAAAAAATTAAAAATAAGATATTAGGGGATTTAGCAAAACTGAAGACAGTCCATCAGATAAGTGATACAGACACCTATCCCAGGGAGAAAGTAGGACCTGTGTTTGAGTACTTATTGTGTGCCAGGTACTATTTTGAAAAGGTACTTCAAAAGGTTTGTAGCAAGGTGGATGCTTGATCTAGCGATGAAGTCACCTGTTGGGATGCCTGCATCCCACATCAGAGTGCCTGGGTTTAGTTCTCATCTCTGGCTCCCAATTCCAGCTTCATTCCTCCACTCCCCCTTAATATTTTCATCTTTGATGCAGACCCTGGGAGGCAGCAGTGATGGTTCAAGTAGTTGGGTCCATGCCACCTATGTGAGAAACCTAGAGCATTCCATTTTCCTCAGACTTTTTCAAGTCCTCTCATATGTATGTGCAAATAAATGCTATTTCTTTTCATCTTGACAACATATTTTTACAGAAGAAATTATAATTAAATAAATGGTGTAAAATCATATAGCTTGTAAGTAAAGACATGAACCTAGGACTCGCTGACTTTAGAAATGTGTACTCAAGTGTTCCCTAAGCAATGAAGAAAGTTATAAAATGATAACACAATTTAGAAAGAATAGAATGTCCAATTGTAGGACACTAATTAAATTGTGAGGTAGCCCCACAATGAAAAGCCATACAATCATTATAGATTCTGTGGTTGAGGAATATTTATTGTCTTGGGGAAGTATTTATGATAGTATGTGAAATACAAAGCAGCACACACACACGCACACACACAAACATCAGAAAGAAATACATGAAAAAGCCCCAGTTCTCAGAGTTGTGGTATTTATGGAATATATGAATTTCTTCTTTGTGTAATCTATATTTAACAAATTCTCTGCAATGGACATGAACTTTTATAATGAGAAAAAATGGGTCATTTTAAAAATAAAGAACTACAGGGGCCGGCGCCATGGCACAGTAGGCTAGCCCTCCACCTGCACCACCAGCATCTCATATGGGCACTGGTTCTAGTCCCAGCTGCTCATTTCCAATCCAGCTCTCTGCTATGGCATGGGAAAGTAATGTAAGATGACCCAAGTGCTTGGGTCCCTGCACCCATGTGGGAGATCAGGAGGAAGCACCTGGCTCCTGCCTTTGGATCTGTGCAGCTCTGGCCATTGCGGCCATTTGGGGAGTGACCCAATGGAAGGAACTCCTTTCTCTCTGTCTCTCCCTTTCACTGTCTGTAACTCTACCTCTCAAATAAATAAAGAAATATAAAAAAGGACTACAGCAAATAATCAGGCAGAATGTATGTAAAGTCTTAGAGTTGTTAAAGTGGGAATATCGCATGTTGACCTAGCCTACCTCTGGAGTATAACTACCCCAGGAAGCCAGCCAGCTGATGGTTCCTCATTGCAATAAGCACTCCACTTCTGCCTTCCATACAAATTCTGCTGCCCAATAACAGTGCAAAGGGAATTTTCTTCTTATGCTGTTATACAAACTTTTCAAGAATGATACTCATGTGTCTTGTAGAAGTATTCATTGTGTAAGAGATTTTTTTCTAAGATAAGGACCAAATTTAATGTTCATACCTGGCAGAAAAAAATGTAATACTACTGCCTGAACTTTATGTTCTACTTCTTGAATACATTAGAAGCTGATGAATGTAGATATTTAACAGGAACTGAAAGGGAGTAGGAAAGCATGGGTTGTTACATGTGTCTGTTAGTTTTCAGAGAAATACTCTGTTCACCATCTGTTTTCCCTCTGGATGGACTGTTTCTTTACCATAGCATACATTAAGCATACTCTGGTAGACAGTAGCTTTTTAGTTATCAGGTTATTTTTCCCAAAAACTGTGTCAAATTATTCAAACTTTTTAAAGATGCATTTATTTATTTGAAAGGCATAGTTACAGAGAAAGAGAGCTTCCATGTGCTGGTTCACTCCCCAAGTGGCTGCTACAGCCAGAGCTGGGCCAGGCTGAAGCCAGAAGGCAAGAACCTCTTCACCATCTCCCATGTGAGTACAGGGGCCCAAATACTTGGGCCATCTTCCTCTGCTTTCCCAGACTCATTAGAAGGGAGCTAGATTGGAAGTGGAGCAACAAGAACTCCAACCAGCACCATATGTGATGCTGCAGTGAGGTGGTGGCTTAACCTGCTGTGCCTTAATACTGGCCCCGAATTAATCATACTTTATTGGAGACTTCAGTCAGGTGCTTACTAGGTAGTAAAGGTTTTCCATTTTTATTTGACATAAGTGACCCCAGTGAACAGGAACACATTTGTTGGCCATTGGTGGGTGTGCATCTTTATTTGTTTTCTTTAGCAGGAAGAAGAGAGGCTTTACATGACTTGGAGATGTTTCCTCAGTGGTTTTCATCTTCGGTGAAATGAAACTGACATAGAGGAGCACTGTAGTCTTCCTCTGCCTCATATTTCTTGGGTCAAATGACATATTTTTGTTTCTATTTTAGGACTTGAGAATATTTATGTACTGCTTTGTAGAAATTTTGAATGCATAAACATTGTTATAGCCAGTTCTGATTAATTGTTTTGGAAATAGATATCTACTAAGAAAAAAGTCAGCTTTTATGTTTGCATTTACAGGGTGATGGTGAGAATTTTAATTACATCATTGCATTTTTCCTTGGAACAGCAGCCTGCCTTTACCAGGTAGGTGGTCTCTCATTTGTAAGAACACTTCCTTATTGTTGATTGTTTCAGGTATAAATTTTAATAATTACTTGTACATTTAAAAGATGTATATATTAGTTTGAAAAGCAGAGTAACACACAGAAAGAGAGGGAGAGACAGACAGAGAGGTCTTCCATCCAATGGTTCATTCCCCAAGTGCCCACAACAGGCTGAAGGCAGGAGCCCAGAACTTCATCTAAATCTCCCACATGGGTTGTAGGGGCCGAGGCAGCTTAGCAATCATCTGCTGCCTCCTGGGTGTATTAGTTGGGAGCTACATTTGGATCAGAGTATCTGGGACTCCAGCCATCACACCAGTATGGGATGCAGGCATCCCAAACACCAACTTAATTCGCTGTATCACAGCAATATCCACTGCTTGTACATTTTAAATAAGAAGAATGTCTGAGTTCTTTGCCTTTCTTGTAATTTGGGCCTCTGTTAACTTTATGGCTTATATCTCCATTTTGAGTAGACATAAATCTCAGGGAACTTGATGTTAACCTTTTTATTGTTGTTGTTGCAGTTTTAAAAAAAAGATTTATTTATCTATAAAGTAGAGAGAGAGGAGATTGGGGAGGAGAGAAAAGAGGAGAGGGAGAAGAGAGGAGGAGAGGAGAAAGAGAAAATATTGATCTATCCATTGATTGACTCCCCAAATGGCCATGGCAGCCAGGACTGGACCAGGACAAGACCAGGAGCCAGGAACTCCTTCTGGGTCTCCCACATGGGTGGTAGGAACTTAAGTACTGCTGTTTCCCAGATGTGTCAGCAGGGAGCTGTACCAAAAGTGCAATAGCTGGGACTCAACAACTGTTACTTTGACGTGGGATATGGGCATCACAAATGGTGATGCCTGTCCCAGTTTTAACCTTCTTTCTGTGCCTGGGCTTCAGTGGGGGGCACCATCTGCCTTATGGCAATAAGGCTACTTCTAGGCTAATGGTTTTATACCTTGGGGAAAGTTTTTGGATATAGAAAAAGCAATATTTTATGGTGCTTAATCCTGCAGTAATAAATAGGGTGGGTACCAAGAACAAAGATTGGACTCAAGAAATTTCACTGGGAGATGATTCTGTTACTGTGGGCAGAAAGTACTGAGGGCCTAAAACTATGGTAATGGCACTGAGGAGGAAAAATAGCACTTAAGAAGACTCATGGAAATGGAAGCTAGGAGATGCAAGACTTACGGAGGAAAGATTTTTGCACTTGGATGACATAGAGACTAGTACTCACATTTCCAAGGCCAGAAGAGGTTTTGTCATTTTAGGTTCTACATTTAAGCTCTTGATCCATTTTGATTTAATTTTTATATACTATGAGAGAGATTTAGTTCTCTTAGGTGTTTTTTTTTCCTACAGATGGCACTATTTGTTGAAATGGCTATTTTTTCCACCATTTAATTGCTTTCACACCTTTGCCAAAAAACTGAATGGGCATATTTGTGTGGTACTGTTCTGTGATTCTGTATTCTGTTCCATTGATTGAATGTCTATCACTTCATGAGAACTGCAGGTTTTTTAAATTTATTTGAAAGAGTTACAGAGGGAGGTAGAGACAGACAGAGAGAGAGGTCTTCCACCTGCTGGCTCACTCCCCAGATATCAACAATGGCCAGAGCTGAGCCAATCTGAAGCCAGCATCCAGGCACTTATTCCTGGTCTTCCACATGGGTGTAGGGGCCCAAGGACTTGGGCCATCATCCGATGCTTTTCCCAGGCATGTTAGCAGGGAGCTGGATCAGAAGAGGAGCAGCTGGATTCAAACCGGCACCCATATGGGATGCCAGTGCTGCAGGCTGGGGCTTTAACCCACTGCAGCACAGTGACAGCCTCCCACAGCCTTAATTACTGTAGCTTTTGTATTAAGTCTTAAATTCAATTTCCTTAGTAGTTATGGGGCTGTCCAAATTTTCTGTGTCATATTGGGTAAATTATGACAGCTGTGGTTTTTGAGGAAGTGATCTGTTTCAATATGTTGACACACTTATGTGTGTAGAGTTGGTTGTAGTGTTCTCTCACCACCCTTTTGATGTCTACACAGTCTGTAGTGACACCCTGATTCCTTTATGATACTGGTTGTTTCTGTTTTCTCTTTTTTGTTGTCAATCTTACTTGTTAATTTTATCTATCTTTTCAGAGAACCAGCTTTTGGTTTCATAGATTTTTTTTGTTGTTTTTAATATTATTGATTTTCTGATCTTGTTTAGAGAAAAGTATTGAAATGTGGGTTTTTCTGTTTCTCATTTCAGTTCTAATTTTGCTTCACATATTTTTCAGCTAAGTTTTTTGGTTCATACACATTTAAGATTGCTGCATCATCTTGGTGGATTGACCCATTTGTCATTGTCTAATTTCCCTGTCTCTGGTTATTTTCTTTGCTTTGAAATGTTTTTCTATTTATTTGATATTAATATACCTTGCTTTATTTTGATTAATGCATGTGTGATATATCTTGTTCCATCCTCTTACTTTTGACTTGCTGTATCATTTAAAGTGAGTTATGACATTTACAGTGTGTATGTGTTAGCAGAGCTCATTCATGGTTTTAACCCACTCTGCCCATATCTGTGTTTTGATTGCTGTATTCAGATCAATGACATTTATAATAATTATGGATGTTAGGGTTTACCTTTTGTTTTTCTGTTTCTTTCCCATCTTCCCATGTGTGGATTACTTAAACATTTTGTTTAATATTTCAACATACCTGTTATGTCTTTGAGGGCATCTCTATAGCTTTTTAGGTGGTTGTTTATCACAGTCCCCTTTTGTCATAATTTATCAGTTCTAATGAAAGGAAGGTAGACATTTTACCTCCATAGATGTCATTTTGCCTTCACCTATTTATCATTGCCTTAAATATTTCATCTACATATATTTTGAAGCCACATCAGACAATCTTATAGCAACTTTTGCTTCAACCATTAGACAGAATTGAGAAAATTCAAAAGGAAAAGGAAAGGCTATCATACTTAAACATATTTTTGCTTGCCATGTTCTTTCTTTCTCAGTGTTCCAAGAGTCCTTCTATTTATTGCTTCCTTAGTGTCTAGAGAGCTTCCTTCATCTATTCTGTATTAGTCGACTTTTTATGATTGCAACAAAATACTGAAGACAAGCTACTTAAGAGGGAAGGAGGTTTATTTTGGCTCATGGTCTTGGAGATTTCACAGGCCAAAATCAGGTGTCCCTGTTGGTTTGGCATCTGGTGATGGCATTCTTGCTGGTACTGTCCCCAGGTATCACATGGCTAGAAAGAACACATATCTGGCTGGGTCTGTCTTTATGTAGTCACCATGATTCAGTCATGGAGACCCTGCCCCAACAACCTGGTCCAATAAGATCACTTCTGAAGGCCCCACTTCTAAACACCATAATTGAATCAAGTTTCCACCCTCTTTGGACCATTAACCTAAGACTCTGAAAGCCATGTCTTACACATGGACCTTTCCAGAACACCTAAGCTAAGGTCCAAACCATAGCACATCCCTTGGCAGCAAATTCTCTCAGCCTCCTCTTATCTGAGAATGTTTTTTATTGTCCCTTTGTTCCTAAAGGATGTTCTTGTTGGATATAAGATTCTGGGTTGATAGCTCTTTTCTTTTAGCTCTCGAGAGCTCTTCCACTTGTTTCCAGCCTCTACAGGTTCTGATGGGAAATCCGCTGTCTTGTTGCTGATGAGAAGTCCATTGCTTTGTTACTGATGGACAGAGGTAAATGTCCATGCCGGACATGATTTCCACTGATGTCACTGAGGGAGGAGGGGATGGGGTGGGTACCCATCCAGTGAGAAGGAAAATCCTGCCTTCCTGCTTGCCTGTTCTGAAGCCACGTGAAGCGAGGTGTGGGATGCCTCTTTTCAGTGTTCTGTGTGGTTGTGAATAGGATGATGTTTGGCTGGGGTATGGTTGTTGATTAAAAGTTTTCTGCCTTGCTGAGGTTCACATTTCTTGATCTTTTGAATTTTTTCCTTTTTTGGGAGAGCAGGGGGAGTTCTGCATCCCTTGGTATTTCTAGTTGCCAGTTTCTTCAGCTCCACATCAGGATGTATGAAGCACAGAGGAAGCCTGCAGAAGTCAGCACTGTGTTGTTCCTTGGGTCTCAAGGCCCTCAGCTTGTCCCCCTCCCCTCTCCACCAAGCAGTCTTCCTGTGCTTGTCTTACATCACATCCAGGGTGCTCAACTGGACATAGCAGGTAGAATAGGCAAATGTCTGCTCTGTATCTACAGAAACAAAGTGTGGACATCATGGAATTTTACTTCCAAATACTAAGATCAAAAACATCTGTCAGTATAACCTTGAAGTATCACCTTCAAGACATTTAACATTGATAGTTATTATTTAATATAGAAATCATATTCACATTACTTCAGTTGCCTGCAAAATGTTCTTTACTGCTAGTGTCCCCTGACCTAGGAGTATGCAATTTGGTGAGGCATATCTTTTCTCTGTACTACAGTCTCCCAGTTATTTTCTTGTCATTTTGTTTTGATCTTTCACTACCTGCAAATCTTTCAAGAGTTCTGCATGTCCCTTACCACATGTCCCACAGTCTAGTTTTGCCTTGATCATGATTAGAGCAAGGTTAAAGATTTTGATGGTGGTACTGTATAGTGGAGTATGTGTGTGCCCGCTTACATCGCTCAGAAAACACGCAGTAACCTGGTTTGATCATGCTTAAAGTGATGGCTCTCAGATCTCTCCAATGCAAAGGTATATAATTTTTTATAGTTAGTAAGCAATCTTTGGGGTAAGACTTTTAAAAACCTTTCAGCAGTCCACGCACACAGCCTTTTCCTGCCGGCGCGGGTCAGCGCCACGCAGACACCGCCTGCCTGGCTCGACAGGGTCCCTGGTCGCGGCCCCGGAACTGGACCCCAGCCTCGCCCCGCAGGCCGCAGGGCCGGGAGCACGCGCAGCCGCCTCCTCTTGGCGCCCGATCATCGGCCTGCAGACACAGCTCCGCATGAGCAGCCACCACCTCCGCCCCGAGAGGGGACCTGGGCCTCACCCAGGCGGACGCCGCCCGGCCCCGACGGTTCCCGAGAGCTCGGCCTAGGCTACTTGGGCATCTCGTGAAGGCCTAGGCCCGGACCCGCCGCGCCCACAGCGGGGCCCTCCTAACGCTGTGGCTTTGCGGGATGAGCACGTGAACTCTGCACTTCGGGATTGGAGCTCGTGGCCGTTGTCTTCCCCAGCACCGGTCCTGTGCCCCACGAATGGTAAAACAGCCGGCTATGGCCCGAGCGTGCGTGCAGGGCTGCAGGCGTTAGCAGGTGCCGGCCTTGCCCACGGAAACCGAGGAACCGGGGACCACCTGAGGAGAAGCCCAGGAGATGAGGGGAGGCTGAAGGCTGTGTACCCTGTTACAAAGAAATTTCCCGAACTGCTATGGGAGGACACTAGGCGTAAGGCATCCCAGAACTGTGGCACTTGGGAACGGTCGCGGTGTATTTGGCCGTTCTGTCCAGTAGGGGGAAATAGCGAGATTCCGCCAGGCCTCTCAGGAATACTGCGGGTCCATCTCCAAACCTTGTGGTTCGCCGAGAATCCCACACCAAAACCTGGTGTTCGGAGATACCAGGGCTATCTCGGATTGAAGCTGCTTCTCCCCCACAACCCAAAGTTGAACAGTTCTTAGAACACAGTGCTGACATGTCTCCCTCCAAACAGAGTGGATTTCTGATCAGTGGGATGAGCTGCCTCCTGGCCCATGTGGCTGTTCTCAAAAATTATGTACCAGACACGTAGCTCAAACCAGAACTTTTTCACCATGGCTTTACATAGTTGCAAATTTAATTTCATTCACATAATGACGTTTTAAAATAAAAATTACATCTTTTTATTTTAAACACCCAATGGAATCTAAACAAAATATATGTAATACCTAGCCTCTAACTAAAAATTTTATAAACAAACTCTTCTTCAAAATTCATATTTTTTAACTCATTTTCATTCCACTTCCCCCATAGAACCGCATCCTAATGTAATCTGCTCTTACGCATGATGTCATTTTGCAAGGTACCCACACAAATGCAGTCATCATTCACAGCTTCCATATTTGTGACCTCACCTGGCTGCTAAAACTTGAACTGCTTTACATGCACATGCCCAGCTGACCTTGGGACAAGGCCATGCTCTGTTTTCTTGTTTAACCTCTCTGTAAACACATGTGCTTTCCTTAGTGTATCTAGTGTTGTGTTCTTCACATGTCTGAACGTTTTGTTGATGACTTTGCTGTGTTCAATGGTCCCCAAACGTAGTGCTGAAGTGCTGTCTAGTGGCCCCAAATGCAAGAAGGTTGTGATGTGCCTAACAGAGGAAATATGTGTGTTAGATCAGTGCTGATGGCTGTGAGTTCCATGTTAATTAGTCAACAATAAGATACATCCAGAAAAAGGAGGAGGAGATCTGTCAACCTGTATGTGAGGCCACTCTAGACAGTGCTACAGTCACACCTATAGTGCGTCATGAAGCTATGGAGAAGATGGAAAAACAATGGAATTTGTGGCTTCATGAGATGCTGACCAATAAAAAAGTACAGTAGACAGCATTGTCATGAGGATGAAAGCCAAAGAGATCTACAGCCACGTTACTCATATCAAGAGCACATGAAGCCCTTCTCAGCTAGTGCAGGCTTGCTGGCACATTTCAAAAGACAGTATAGCATGAACAATTTTAAACTTGTAAGCAAGGATGGTTCTGCAGACCAAGAGGCTGCAGAAGAATTTTAAAAAATCTGCTGGGTGTTATACATGAAGAGGGCTATGTTGGAGAGCAGGTTTTCAATGCTGCTGAGACCAGCTTGTTTTACAAAAATGTTGGCAAACAAACCTATGTAGTGCAAATGGCCTCCACAGCCCTTGACTTTAAGCAGCTCCAAGACCATTTGTTAGAGACCCAGCTGCTCTCTTCTGATCCAGCTCTGCTATGGCCTGGGAAAACTAGAAGATGGCCCAAGTCCTTGGGCCCCTGTATCCATATGGGAGACTGGAAAAAGCTTCTGGCTTTTGGCTTCAGATTGGCACAGCTGCAGCTGTTGCAGCCATCTGGAGTGTAAACCAGAGGATGGAAGACCTCTTTCTCTGTCTCTACCTCACTCTATAACTCTATCTTTCAAATAAATAAAATAAATATTTTATAAAACTTTCAAAAACATGAATTAAATATCAATTTTAAATATCATAATCATTTAATATCATATCATTTTTTTAAAAAGATTTATTTATTTGAGAGGCAGATTTATAGATAGAGAAAGGTTTTCTATCCACTGCTGGAGCTGCGCCAATCCAAAGCCAGGAGCCAAGAGCTTCCTCTGGCCCTCCCACATTGGTGCAGGGTCCCAAAAACAATTGAGCTATCTTCTATTGCTTTTCCAAGCCATTAGCAGAGAGTTGGACTGGAAGTGAAGCAGCTGAAACTCGAATCGGCACCCATTTGGGATGCCAGCACCACAGGCAGAGACTTAACCTACTATGCCCAGCACCAGCCCCTGCTGGCTCCTTTTTACAGTAGAATTCTGATTAATAAAAGAATGGAAATGCAAAATCAACACAGTAGTGATTATTGTAGAGATCACCAATAGGTACTAAAATTACTGGGCTAAAATATAATAAGGTGTTTGCATAAATCTCATCCCTCCCTACACCCCCCCACACACATTTACAAGATGCTCATAGTCACAGGGGGAATAATGGTGACTTCACAGGGCAGACACGGCCTTACCAAGTGATCAAGGTAAATTCCACTAGTGATTAGACACATTCCCTGTCACCTCGGTGGTATTCCTCAGAAAATACTGGATGCACCCAAATTAAGGGACATTCCACAATATAAATAATATTTTTAAAGACTATTAAGGTTGTAGGAAAAAAAACTGAGGGACTGTAACAGATTAGATGAGACTTGACCACCAAAAGCAAGTATCCCGGATTGGATTCTGGATCAGAAAAGAGACCCTAGTGGGACATCTGGCAAAATGCAAATAAAACTTGGGTCAGTGCTCATTTCTGATAATTTCACTGCAGTTATGTAAAAGGATAACACCAAGGGGAACAAGGTGAAGGGAATGCAGGAACTCTACTGTTTTTGTATTTTTTTCCTGAATCTAAAATTTCAAAGGAAAAGTTTTTTTTTTCAGCCTTCTTCAGTGAAAGTCATTCAGATAAAATCTTATGATTCATTTTGCTTGGATAGCAGTCCTCTTTTTAAATAAGCAAAGTCCTAATTTGTGTAAGAACTAAACACACTTAACAGCACACTAGCATCATTCCCTTTATGAACCCTGGATACAATCTGACACCAATCCATGCGTCCTTCTTAGGACTTTGTGATCACATTTAACCCTCCATTACCAGGCTGTGACTTTGAGACACGGTCTAGAAAAAGCTCCATCTTCCATCATGGAGCACTTGTTATGTCCTGAGACCTGTCCTGAGCAGTGAAGCAGTAAAAGTGTCATCCCGAATGAAACTTAGATTTCCTTGGAAGGCTGTACATGACAGCAGCAGTGAGCGTGTTGTTCACGTGTGTAGAGAATGTTGTGGAAAACATGAAGGCAGCAAGGGTGCATGCCAGGGAGCACTCGCCCGTCTCGCATACTCTCTTCCTTGCTTTATCTTTTCCATGACATGGCTGTTTGAGTACTGTATTTAAAGTCTGTTTATAATCCACCTCACTAGAATGTAAGCTGTGTGTGAGTGAGCACTTTTTCTCACAGCAGCCAGTTGAGGGCCTCCGTCCACCTTCACTGGATGAATTCTCCCTCAGAAGTTCCCTCATGCTTTCCTAGTGTTGGTCCTTGCACCCAGTGGGGACCAGTACGATTTTGTTGATTTTATTGACATGCAGCCTGAGGTTCTGTGAGTTGCATTGTCCTGAGCAGCCTGGGTGAGCCTTGGTCAGGTGTGCATGGGACCTTCTCAGACCCAGGAATGCTGCTTAGTCAGGTGCCTGTGCCCTCAGCGGTTACACAGCCTGTTTGCAAGGGAGTCACCCCTTGTACCTCCATTTCAAATGGGATGCAAAGTGCTTTCAAAGGTGGACAATGTATGAGGAAGAATCTCATTCCCTTTCAAGCCATGTAGCCCTCATAGCTGGGTGTCTTAGATACGGTATATTGTAACCAGATGAAAAATACCCTTACTCCCTTATCAGAGTCTTACTCTCTGGCCAGTTCTGCTTTTCTGTTAGAAACAGCTGTCTGTTTTCCTGCAGCCTAATCAATCATATTTTGTTCTTCTATTTTGAACAGTGTTATTTACTTGTGTACTACACCAGCTGGTGATCAACTCGTTCCTGACTTTTGGCTTGATCTGGCTGTGCATCATGCATCTGTGTGGACTGTACAACCTCTGGCAGCTTTTCTTTCAGGTGACCATGGGCGCATTTGTTACCCTGCAGATCTGGCTCAGGCAAGCCCAGGGCAAGGCTCTGGATCATGACATCTGACCCCTCCCTTCAGACCTATTGCTTTGGCCCTAGGGGAGAGGAGTGAGCACATCCCGCCTGCCACTCTGATGGAGAAGCTGCTCACTGCTAAGGGGAAGCTCTGCTCTGTTTCTCCCCTAATCCAGTTCTTCAATTAGCATGGCATGCTGAGAGCAAGAAAGACCTGGAAAAGCTCTGCCCGGCCCCCATGGATCACTAGCCCTGAGGCAGAGGCCTGTCTCTGCAGATGGGAACAGGAAGCACAGTCAGATGCCAACTGAATCCTTGCTGAAGCATTTGTGCCAAAAAAAAAAGTTTGGAACCTGCCCTGAGGACCGAGCAGGTGTGCCACAACCTGAGTTTGCCTTTGTGAGGCATTAGTACACACCAAATGAAAAGACACTGCAGAAATTGGGACGTTCATGTTTTCAACAAATGACTGCTAGATATCAGATTATTTGTACACATAAGGGTACCAAGAGCTTGTACAGTCTGGGATGGTATGGATTGACTCTTTTTCTTTTATATTTTTACTTGAATCTTGTCTAAGAGGAGGCTGTAGTGAGCTCATCTGTGAAACATCACAAATATTGCAAATATAGTGACATATGTTTCCTTCTAGACCATGCTGGTCATTTGTTTTAAAGGCACTTAAAAACTTGGATTCACTAGACTGGAGCCAGTTTCCCGAATTTTAGTTACTTAAGTACTACATAGACTTTTATGTAATTGGTTAAATTTTAAAAGTATTTTAAAAAGAAATGTCACAGCCAGTGCCGCGGATCACTAGGCTAATCCTCTGCCTGCGGCACCAGCACCCTGGGTTTTAGTCCCAGTTGGGGCTCTGGATTCTGTCCCAGTTGCTCCTCTTCCTGTCCAGCTCTCTGCTGTGGCCCTGGAGTGCAGTGGAAGATGTCCCAGGTCCTTGGACCCTGCACCCAAATGGGAGACCAGGAGGAAGCATCTGGCTCCTGGCTTTGGATCGGCACAGTGTGCCGGCCGCAACACGCCAGCCATAGCAGCTACTTGGGGGGTGAACCAAAGGAAAAAGGAAGACCTTTATCTCTCTCTCTCTCTCTCTCTCTCTCTCTCACTGTCTAACTCTGCCTGTCAAAAAAAAAGAAAGAAAGAAAGAAATGTCACACTCCAAGTTGAAAACCAGTAACCAGTATCAGTTTGCCATAAATAAAATATAAACACAAAATAAATGAGAAATTAACATAAAGAATATATGATTCTAGCTCAATGCTGGTGCCTCTGCAGGTTCTGAATCTAAGAGGCCTGCTGTTCGTGGCAGTGAATGAGATCCTATCCAGCACCCAGCCAAGATTCTCCCTATGGCTTAAGCAAAGGCTAAAAGAACACTGTGAGGGGAACAGCATTGTCACTGTGATTTAGTGTTATTTAATTCCATGCTGTGCACCACCTAGAACCCTCTTGTGGATCTCCAGTGCACTGGGTCCTGCATAGAACAAGCACTGGCCTGGAAATCAGGAGACCTTCCTAGCACCTCCTGTTCATGGCCTTGGGAGTTAAGCAGCTAGTAGCTGGAAGAACTCACCTGCTTTTTGATACCATTGTAAAAGATTGTTCAAGCAATTAAGAATTAATATAAAAGCACAGTTAGATTCACTGGCAAAATCTTCAACTCTCCTGGTTTTAGAAATCATCTCCATGAGTGATTTTTTGTTGTTGTTGTTTTAAAAGGGCCCAAACAAGGAATTAATAAGGTACTGAAATTTGATATCATCCTAAAAAAACAGGGCCTCATTACAGGGGATTCATATTGCTGGGCCAGCTTCCTAGGTAGCAACGGGAGTCCCGAGGGTGTGTGCAGAGCTGTGCGACCTTGCTTCCCTCGCCCTTTGCACCATCCTCTCAGGAGAATGAGGGAAAAGAGGGACATTGTGCTTGTGATGCCAGGGGTCACCTGAGCCACTGCAGGTTGCTGCTTCTGAAAAGGATGCCCAGAAATCCTGTGTGCTCAGAGAAGTGCCCAAGGCATCGCAACATCCTGCATCATCAAAACTACTTCAATTATATTTGACATTTTCTACTTGCTGAGCCAGGCAGGAAAGTGGTTCAATTTAGAACGATTTTCTAAAGGAATGGTTAAAGCGGAGTTTTCTTGTGAGCAATCACCCTGGAAGCTGGCGCATCCAGTTAGCTGTGCTGGTGTTTCCTAGCTCCCTGATCAGTTTGCCCCAGGAGCTCCTCCATGTGGGACTGATGAGTTATAGTGTGTGATGTTTGCATTGGCTGGCCTAAGGCACTTGAGAAGCCCTCAACAGATGTTTTTAAAAGCTCAGTTTGCTTTGTGTTTTTGTTTTTTCAGCAAGTATTTTGGATAGGTCAATGTTTACATCTTAATGTGAAAAAATGAAAATGGTTATAAATAATGAATTATGCATACAGTGCTTGCTTGAATTATTTGGTGCCTGCATCTCTGAGTGTTTGTGTGACCTGGCTGTGGTTGCCCTGATACAAGGCGATGGCCCTTCTCTCCATTTTCACAGATCTTAACTTTCTCCCTCTTCTGTTCATATTTTATCAACACCACTGTGTATGCCTTTTCAAACATCACTGGGAAATTCCTGTATCATGTGGCTGCCAAAGAAACTGAGAGTTTAGAAAGTGAAGTTTGGCCATGAGTGCACAGAAGTCCTTAGGCTCTTAATAAAGAATCAAGTGGGCCTCTAAGGAGGATGCTGCTAATATCTTACATTTGTATTGCACTTTCACTTGTAAGAAAAAGTCTGAGTTGACCTCATGGCAGTGAATTTTGTAGCACCGAGTATTAGGTGCCCTCATGATCACAGGGAAGAGACAAAGGTAGTGGGTCATCGATGACACAGAGCTAAGCACATGCAATTCTAAGTACAGGGCTCTTTCACCTAGCAGGGGAAGGTGACAGGTTTGTATTCAGGGACTATTATTACTGGTTCTTGGTAAAAATCAAGGAATTGAGGTCTTCTGAAGTCAGTGAGTCCAGGCCTGTTGTTGGTGTGCTTTATCTTGGTTCAAGTATTTCTGAACACTGTTACATATTTTTTATTTAGTTGGAAGCAGACAGAGATCTTGTATCTGCTGGTTCACTCCTCCGATATCAGCAACATGTGAGTCTGGGCCACATTGAAGCCAGGAGCCTAGAATTCAGTCCTGGTCTCCCAGGTAGGTGGCAGGGCCCCAGGTACTTGAGCCATCACATGTGGCCTCCCTGGGTGCACATTAGCCAGAAGCTGGAATTGAGAGTGGAGGCATGCATTAACCCAGGCACTCTGATATGTGATAGGGACATCCCAAGTGGCTTAACCACCACGCCAAATGTCTGGCCCTTAAATACCACATTTTGATTAAAGTGTGCCATAAAATCAAAGAAACTTTTTTGATAATAGAAGTAATCACAGCAGTTGCTTGTTTTTTTGGTTGACATTCAAAATGCATTTATCCCTGGCCTCTTTCCCAGTGCTGTTTGAAAAGGCATACACAGTGATATTGCTAAAATATGAACAGAAGAGGGAGAAAGTTAAGATCTGTGAAAATGGAAAGAGGGGTCATTGCCATGTTTCAGGGTCTCTAAGGCCAGAAGGATGGAAACAAGCTATGCACAGCTGCATCAATGGATCAAAAGCATACCAGTTGCTTAAGTAAGTCTTCCCAGTTAGTGAGTTATTGCACAAATGTTCTAACTTAGGGGTCCCGTAAAGTGCTCAAATGAGCAAAACTCTCAGTATTTTGACACAAATTTGCATGGTATGGTTGTGCTGTGGATCCTTGATGTGTCAATTTTCAAAGGCTTCCATTCCAGGGGTGTGCACACATGTGTGTGCACACGCATGTGTGTACGTGTGTCTGTGTTGGGAGGGCAGAGTTAATAGAAAATTTTGTTCCCATAAGTAAGAATGCTTACCCTAAGCTAAAAACAGGCATCTGTTAAAGCTTGGAAACCCAGTTGAGACAAATGCCATGTATCATGGAGAACCTGTGGTAGTTCTGTAGTTTTGTAATTCATGTGGTGTGAGTGTACTGTCCCTGGATCAACTCATTGTGGTGCTGTCCACAGTGCATCTGGTCTGGAGAAATGCCTGGCTCCACTTCTGCCAGGCCACATGTTTGGAATCCCCTTTGGCTCCTGCTTTGTCACAGGTCTGCAGACAAGAAGTACCTTCCACGTCACAGAGGTGGTTAGTGACCCTGCAGCCAGGCACTCGCTGGCCCTCTATTCCAGAAAGCTCACTAAGTAACCCAAGGATGCACTGATTTGGATTTCCAAAGGGCACCATGAAGAGTATGTGTGTGTGTGCGTGCGTGTGAGTGTGTGTGTGTGTGTTTGTCTTCTTCATTATGTTAACAGACTTAAGAGGTAGAACTACCTCTCTCACCACTGCTATTCAATATAGTTCTGGAAGTTTTGGCCAGAGCTATTAGGCAAGAAAAAGAAATTAAAGGGATACAAATTGGGAAGGAAGAACTCAAACTATCCCTCTTTGCAGATGATATGATTCTTTATTTAGGGGACCCAAAGAACTCTACTAAAAGACTGCTGGAACTCATCGAAGAGTTTGGCAAAGTAGCAGGATATAAAATCAATGCACAAAAATCAACAGCCTTTGTATACACAGGCAATGCCACGGCTGAGAAAGAACTTCTAAAATCAATCCCATTCACAATAGCTACAAAAACAATCAAATACCTTGGAATAAACTTAACCAAAGACGTTAAAGATCTCTACGATGAAAACTACAAAACCTTACAGAAAGAAATAGAAGAGGATACCAAAAAATGGAGAAATCTTCCATGCTCATGGATTGGAAGAATCAATATCATCAAAATGTCTATTCTCCCAAAAGCAATTTATACATTCAATGCAATACCCATCAAGATTCCGAAGACCTTCTTCTCAGATCTAGAAAAAATGATGCTGAAATTCATATGGAGACAAAGAAGACCTCGAATAGCCAAAGCAATCCTGTACAACAAAAACAAAGCCGGAGGCATCACAATACCAGATTTCAGGGCATACTACAGGGCAGTTGTTATCAAAACAGCATGGTACTGGTACAGAAACAGATGGATAGACCAATGGAACAGAATAGAAACACCAGAAATCAATCCAAACATCTACAGCCAACTTATATTTGACCAAAGATCCAAATCTAATGCCTGGAATAAGGACAGTCTATTCAATAAATGGTGCTGGGAAAATTGGATTTCCACATGCAGAAGCTTGAAGCAAGACCCATACCTATCACCTTACACAAAAATTCACTCAACGTGGATTAAAGACTTAAATCTACGACCCGAAACCATCAAATTATTAGAGAGCATTGGAGAAACCCTGCAAGATATAGCACAGGCAAAGACTTCCTGGAAAATACTCCAACAGCACAGGCAGTCAAAACCAAAATTAACATTTGGGATTGTATCAAATTGAGAAGTTTCTGTACTTCAAAAGAAACAGTCAGGAAAGTGAAGAGGCAACCAACAGAATGGGAAAAAATATTCGCAAACTATACTACAGATAAAGGATTGATAACCAGAATCTACAAAGAAATCAAGGAAATCTACAACAACAAAACAAACAACCCACTTAAGAGATGGGCCAAGGACCTCAATAGACATTTTTCGAAAGAGGAAATCCAAATGGCCAACAGACACATGAAAAAATGTTCAAGATCACTAGCCATGAGAGAAATGCAAATCAAAACCACAATGAGGTTCCATCTCACCCCGGTGAGAATCGCTCACATTCAGAAATCTACCAACAACAGATGCTGGAGAGGATGTGGGGAAAAAGGGACATTAACCCACTGTTGGTGGGAATGCAAACTGGTTAAGCCACTATGGAAGTCTGTCTGGAGATTCCTCAGAAACCTGAACATAACCCTACCATACAACCCAGCCATCCCACTCCTTGGAATTTACCCAAAGGAAATTAATTTGGCAAATAAAAAAGCCATCTGCACATTAATGTTTATTGCAGCTCAATTCACAATAGCTAAGACCTGGAACCAACCCAAATGCCCATCAACAGTAGACTGGATAAAGAAACTATGGGTCATGTACTCCATAGAATACTATACAGCAGTAAGAAACAACGAAACCCAGTCATTTGCAACAAGATGGAGCAATCTGGAAAACATCATGCTGAGTGAATTAAGCCAGTCCCAAAGAGACAAATATCATTTGTTTTCCCTGATCGGTGACAACTGAGCGCCAAAGGGGAAACCTGTTAAGTGAAATGGACACTATAAGCAACAATGAACTGATCAGCTCCTGTCCTGACTTTAGATGTACAATGTAATACTTTATCCTTTTTAGTATTTGTTGTTGTTGTTGTTGTTCTAGTACTATTGGTTGAACTCAGTAATTAACACACAATTATTCTTAGGTGTTTAAATTTTAACTGAAAAGTGATCCCTGTTAAATCTAAGAGTGGAAAAAGAGAGGGAGGAGATGAACAATTTGGAACATGCTCAATCGGACTGGCCGCAAATGGTCGAGTTAGAAATGTGCCAGGGGATTCCAACACAATCCCATCAAGATGGTATGTACCAATGCCATCGCACTAGTCCAAGTGATCAATTTCAGCTCACAATTGATAGCTCTGAAAGGTCTAAGAGTCAAAGAGATCACACAAACAAGACAAGTATCTGCTAATACTAACTGATAGAATCAAAAAGGGAGAGAAAGATCCAACATGGGAAGTGGGATACACAGCAGACTCATAGAATGGCAGATGTCCTAAACAACACTCTGACCTCAGAATCAGCCCTCAAGGCATTCGGATCTGGCGGAAGAGCCCATGAGAGTATAGCAGGTATGGAAAGCCAAGATACCATGGAAAAGAAAAAAGACCTAAATGAATGATCTCTGTGAGTGAGATCCCAGTGGAAAGAACGGGGCCATCAAAGAAGGAGGTACCCTTCTCCGAAGGGAGGAGAGAACTTCCACTTTGACTATGACCCTATCGGAATAAGATCAAAGTCAGCGAACTCTAAAGGCTTCCATAGCCCTGGCAACTCATGACTAGAGCCTAGGGAGATTACTGACGCCATGAACAGGAGTGTCAAATTGTTAAATCAGCAACAGGAGTCACTGTGTACTTACACCCCATGTGGGATCTGTCCCTAATGTGTCGTCTAAAGCGAAGTGATGCTATAACTAGTACTGAAACAGTATTTTTACACTTTGTGTTTCTGTGTGGGCACAAACTGATGAGGTCTTTACTAATTATATAATGAAGTGATCTTCTGTATATAAAGAGAATTGGAAATGAAAAAAAAACAACCTGGTGTTAAATTGGAAATGGCATAGAAAATTAATTAATTTGAAAAAAAAATTATGTAGGTTCTCTGTCTTTAATGTGCTGTACATTGCTATTTAATGCTATAATTAGTAATCCAATGGTAGTTTTTTTCAATTTATGTTGCTATATGGGCAAAATGTTGAAATCTTTACCTAATATATACTAAACTGATCTTCTGTATACAAAGAGAATTGAAAATGAATCTTTACATGAATGGAAGGGGAAAGGGAGCGGGAAAGGGGAGGGTTGCGGGCGGGAGGGAAGTTATGGGAGGGGGGAAGCCATTGTAACCCATAAGCTGTACTTTGGAAATTTATATTCATTAAATAAAAGTTTAATAAAAAAATAAAAAAAAATAAACAGTACAATAAAGTTTTTAAATGTTAAAAAAAGAGGTAGAACTAATGTAGAGTCTATGATAAAAGAATACAATTATTTCAAAGGCAGCCCCACTCAGATCACGCTTGTGAATGCTTTGCCTTACCACAAATTATAGGTCATTCTTTCAGGCTACATTCTTGGTCCATGGTCAAGGCTTCTTGGAATTTCCTAGTTTTATAGTTGGGGAGGTGAGAGGTGGGCATCCAGCAGCCTTCATCCTGCAATAGTCATTGGTTGCCAGGGGTGGGAGAGCTAAAAGTCATCCTTTCAAAGCAGAAATGTGCCATGGCTTTGAACGGTTCATCTGGAGCAGAATGCCTCCCATGGGGGGCAGGAGGGAGTGCCACAAAATTTACAGGCAGGTTTCTTGATGCTGGAAGACTAGTAATTCGTGTAGCTAACCCAAGACTGAGAAGCCCAGATTCTGGCCAGGTCTAAATTAGAAATTTGTCAAAGGAAAAACAACAATGATGCAGGCCCCCAAGGGAGACCTGGGGGAAGTCTGTACATTCATGGGCCCAACAGACTGGCAGTCGGAAGGGACCCTGGGGACAGACATGCTGTCTCTGAGTGCCAGGTGACCCTGCTGTGTTCATGGTGAGGACAAGAAGCTGCCCCCTTGACACTCAGCCCTAGGTGAGTCCCTTCCTTCTCTGCTTTCCTTGCCTTTGCCTTGTCTTTCTGGACTTTGCTTGCTCTGGGAACCCACACTGCTCCTGCCCGGCCCATGGCTTGGGAACCTGGATGGGAAAGGCTTCTAGCAGAGCTACCAGCTGGCTGTGTGTTAGCCATGGGGTGGGAGTGGAGCTGGCTCACCTGTGGGCAAAGGGTGATCTGCCTACATAGCCACACAGGGAGGCACAAAGCTCGCGACTCTGTTGCACCTGTGTGTTTGGTCCTTACATCTCCAAATCTTAATTAGACTGTATTTGATTCACACCATACATGTGTTCCAGCCTTTGAAGACTGGATAAAGAGTTAGACAAACACAGAGAGCCCGAGAATGCTAGAGGAGGAGGAGACCTTGCAGTGGCAAGCAGCCATTCTGGTGCTTCATTTGGCTCTGTACCTGAGTCTTGTGGAGCTGTGAGTCTGCAGGTGGGGAGGGAGCATAGGACAGCACAGAGCACATCTGCCTTCCTGAAGCACTGCACAGCTTTATTGAAAACCTGGAAAGATAAGAGAGACACCCTTGGGTGACTGGGTGGCAAGGCTCCTCTCTCCAGATGGTATTCCAGGCTGCTGGTCCCCTGGTACCCACACTGCCCCGGGGCATGCACACATGTCTCTGGACCTGGGTGAGGCCTGAGAGAGGAAACGTGTGTGCAGGCTCTGTGTGCACCATGAAGTTCATCCAGAGGGGACAGTCAGTAGCCCATACTGTTTGCATGGGTAACAGCAGCCCCACAGACACACCTCCTGACACGTGTGCTAGATGGGGCAGCCAAGGCCAGCATGGCTCAGCCTTGCCACTTCCCTTGCTTACAAAAGCATTAGTTCTCTTCAGGGTGTTGTGTGATTTGGACAGATTGAAATGCTGCAGGTTGGCAGAGTGCTCTTGTGGCTGCCATTACAGTTGCATCACCGGGGGCAGACAGAGTTGGCTCAGCACTGCCAGGGCCGAGCCCTGAGAGCTTTGCTGCTCTGCAGTGAGTGGGCTCAGCACCTTTTTTAGCCCGCATGTTCTACAGGTTATCCTAGATTGCTGCCCCCTCGTGGCCATTGCTGCAGTGACACCAGTGAAGTCATGGGTGCCTGCAGTCACACCTGTGTTAGACTTAGTCTGGCCAAGTCCCTCTGAAATGGGTTTCTGAGTCTGAAATTAACCATCACAGTAATGTTCTATTATCTGGGCAGCATCACTGAACCATATGCAGATCAGGTGATCCTTGGCTTTCGGAAAGTTCTGTACCTTGGAGAGCTTAAAAAAATGCAGCTCCCGGGTGAATGTTTAGCTTCAGCTTCCCCAGTGCACCAGGATTCGCTGTGCCCTCTGCTACTTGGTTGCTAACATCACACCACAGTAGAGTCACCACCATGATGGCTGCAGCCTGCTCATGGCTTTGCTGGTGTGAGCTGTCAGCAGGCATAAAGCGCACTTCAAACTCCGCCCGCACATCAGCCACATCTTCTCCCTGAGGTTTGCTCATGAGCAGTGCAGCTGTGCAAATTCATTTGGAAAGAAGCTCGTGCGGGGTGGGGGTGGGGAGCGGAAGGATGACGCCTTCTTCAGTTAGCTCCGGGGGTGGGGATGGAAAGGACTTCAGAGTGGTTTTGAGTTGTGTTCCTTTGGTGTCCCTGTGTGCTGGCAGGTGCCTGCACCTACCTGCAGCTTCAGGGGCCAGCTCACAGGCCGAGGGCAGTGAGGGGTTCTTGAGCAGCTGAGGTTTCCACTTAGCCCAGCCGGCCCCTGGAGTCTGAACGTCTGTTATCTCTTGGTCTCCTTTTCTAACTAATGCACCCCGTGCTGAACACGTCTCAAAGTTAGACTCCCACCTCTGTAAAATGATGTCCTCTCACCTCCCGAGGATTTCCATCTTCTGTAGGGCAGGGGCCTGCCATGGACTGCTGCCCCCTCGTGGCCATGGCTGTAGTGACACCGGTGAAGTCCTTCTCATGGGTGTCTGCAGTCACGCC
Source organism: Lepus europaeus (assembly GCF_033115175.1). Classification (NCBI taxonomy): domain Eukaryota; kingdom Metazoa; phylum Chordata; class Mammalia; order Lagomorpha; family Leporidae; genus Lepus; species Lepus europaeus. The sequence continues at coordinate 355,888 of NW_026909622.1, forward strand.
TGTGTTAGACTTAGTCTGGCTGAGTCCCTCTGAATCGGCTTTCTGAGTCTGAATCTAACCGTGCATTTGCAGTAAGGACTGCTGAAAAGGGCCCCTGCCTCCCCCTGCCACCGGTCCTTTCTCTCAGAGGGGAGAGGGTTTCCCAGACGGGCGCAATGTTGATCTGTGTCAGCAGATGGACCAGCTCGCAAACTCATCTCTGCTGATTTCCAGCTGCATGGCCTTGGACAGCCTCTTTGTGCCTCCGTTTCATCATCTGTGAAGTGAGGTGGCCAGGATTCAGCGAGGGCCACATGGCATGCCCAGCCCTCCCACCACCTGGGTCTTTTCCATCGTCCACTCTCCACTCCTGTTTGCACCTTTCTTTCCTGTGGCACAGCAACATATGTGGCTTGCCTGTCTTAGAACACCCTTCCTTTGACCCTGAGTCTTAAGGAGTTCCATCCTTGATGTCTCTGCCCCTCCACTCCTGGACCCTAGGGCTCATCACTTCCCTCCTTGGTCCAGGGAACCGGTCCTTGCTGAGGTCACCTGGGTTCTCCTCAGTGGCCAGCCATGACAGCAGTCAGCCCAAGTTGTCCCCTGAAGTGTGCTGAAGACCAGGCCCCACCCCACACCAAAAGCTGCCACAGTAAATCAAACCAGGACTTGTTACCAGTGAAAGTGTTTCATAGTTAAATTATTTAAATAGACATCAATTTCCATGGAAAATCATAATCATATTTTTTGCAAGAGCGGAAATACAAAGAATGCACACCCTTAGAGGGAACGAAGAGCCAGCCCTGCAGGCGGTCACTGCCGGAGTGGGGACAGGGCTTGAACTCCACATGTAGGCTTTTCTCAGTGGGGAAGCAGAAACGAGAGTGCCCTGCCACCACCAAGGGTGATGTGGGGCAGAGGCTAGGGGCAAGCACCCCTGGGACCCTCCCAGGGCTGAGCAGAGTGCAGGGGGAGCACACAGGCGCGGGAGGGACTCAGGCTTGGCAGTTTTCCATCAGTTTTAGGCTTGGCTTCTCAGAGCTGTGTTCAGATTGGGGGGATGGGGGTGGGGAGAGCAGGGTGGACAGGCAGGAGCAGTCCTGCTTCCTCCAAGCTCTTGTTGGAGGCAAGGCCAGTTCTGCCCTGAGAAGCGATGAAAACATCTGGGCACAAGATCTTCCAGAGGCCGGCACCGTGGCTTAACAGGCTAATTCTCCGCCTTGCGGCGCCGGCACACCGGGTTCTAGTCCCGGTCGGGGTGCCAGATTCTATCCCGGTTGCCCCTCTTCCAGGCCAGCTCTCTGCTATGGCCCGGGAAGGCAGTGGAGGATGGCCCAAGTCCTTGGGCCCTGCACCCGCATGGGAGAACAGGAGAAGAACCTGGCTCCTGCCTTCGGATCAGCGCAATGTGCAGGCAGCAGTGGCCATTGGAGGGTGAACCAACGGCAAAAAGGAAGACCTTTCTCTCTCTCTCTCTCTCTTTCTCTCTCTCTCTCTCACTATCCACTCTGCCTGTCAAAGAAAAAAAAATCTTCCGGAATATAGCTTGAGTGGTGGCTGTCACTTTCCACATGCCTCCTGCATGGGTTGTAAAACAAGTATTGTTTCCTCATATAGTTAGCTTCCTCCAACCCCCAACACTGCTGCCAGCCTTTTTTCCCATGGCCTCTGGGGTGGGGACCTCCATCACGTTTGCTGGTGGAGGGCAAGGCCACGCCCCTCCCTGCAATCCTGAGCCTGCACCTGTGGCCTCCCCAGGGACAGCCACCTCCACCTCCACCAACTGAGAGGACCAGGCAGCCCCGAGCCAGCAGAGCTACCCCAACCCCACCAGTCCTGGGCTCTTGCAGGCAGCCAACACCTGACACCTGCGGCTGGGAGAGGGAGCGTGGCTCGAGGCCCCACCACCTGCCACAGGTTGAGGCTGCTTCCTTGGTTCCCATACAAGCCTGAGATGAGAAAGCTTCTTGTTTTTTCACTGCTCCCCTGGCCTCTTCCTCTGGGGATGTGGGCTGGATGCATGAGTGTGTGTTAGAGAGATGGGGGGGTATGTCCACGCACCTTCTGACTTAAATCTGCACACAGGTGCCAGCAGAGGACACGGTCCCCTGCTCTGGCTCTACCTAGGAAAACCTAAAACTGCCAAACCTGAAGCGGAGGAGAGCGGTTCCACAGCGTGACCACATGCACATACACCAGCACACGCACCACGACACACACATGGCTCCAGCAATCATAGACGCACCGCTGCGCGCGGCTGCTTTTGAGAATTCACAAAACATAGAATTTGGCATATCTGTGATATCTTCAGGTTTTCAATAATACAAAATAAAAAATACAAAAGAGACAAGTTGGGGTCCCCAGCCTCCCTCCCAGTGCCATCCGTTTGCTTGTGTCTCTTACAACTAGCATGGTCTAATGAAGTGCACAGAAAACTCGTTTTATTTAATACATATTTTCTTGTCGTCAGAACACTGCTCCTTGCTCAGAGTCCTCTGATCTCAGTCAGCCCCGCTTCCCTCCCGGGTGTGGTCTGTGCGTGGTGGTGCGGGCAGATCAAGGCGGTGAAGTCCACAGCCTCTCGAAGCCAGAGCCCAGGCCTGCAAGCTCCTTGGGTGGGCTGGGCCCACAGCCTCTGCCAAAGATGAAAGGCTCACAAGGAAAAGCAGACCCCTCAGGATCCATGTGTCCCCCAGGCCAGAGTCCAGGTTCCCTCAGCTCTGCTGCAGGCCAAAGGGCCGGTCACCCGCACACGCTGCAGCATCAGGTGGATGACTCCAGATTCAGTCGAGTGGAGCAGCGTCTTCTCCAGAGGGAAACATCTTATGTCAGCACTCGCAGGGTGCTGGCACCGGGGGCCTGGCATGGAGGCCACCAGCGGAGGCAGAAGCTGCTTCTGGAGGCAAAGTGGAAGATCTCAGGCACACGGCCCAGGGCTGGAGCCAGACTGCCTGCACCCTCCTGACAACCTTTCCCGCTGAGGCCAGGCTGCCTGGTGGCCGCACAAAGCTGCTAACTGAGCGGGCCCACCACTGAGGAAGTATGTCATCATCTCACCTTTGCCTTGACCTTGACCACACCCTGGCACTCCAGCTGGTATGTGTTGGTGGCTAGCACCTGGTACATGTCTGTGGTGATCTGGAAGGCAAAGGAGAAAGGACAGGTTACTGATGACCTCAGCCATGAACTGACCTGGGGGCACACCTTGCTTCTGTCCTGACACAGGAGTGGGCTGGCTAGTGCACTGTGGGGGCTCCTCCTCAGATGTGCTCCTTGGAAGAGACCACAACAGGGGAAGACACTGTACTGGGGACTCTTGCATCCCATATTGGTGTACTGATTGGACCCCTAGCTCCTCTGCTTCCAATCCAGCTTTCTGCTGATGCAACCAGGGGGCGGTAGGTGATGGCCCAAGTTCTTAAGTCTCTGCCGCTCACATGGGAGACCCCCCAGATAAAGTTGCAGGCTCCTGACTTTGGCCTGATGCAGCCCTGCCTACTGCAGGCATTTGGGAAGTGAAACAGCAGATGGGAAATCTCTCTTCCTCTCTGTCACTCTATCTTTCAAATGAAAAAAGAGGAAGGAGAGAAGCAGACTGTGATGACGGCCATTATTCTCTGCACCTGCTCCATCTGTGCCAGGCACCATGAAGAGCATCAATGGGTGCCACTCCATTGTTACTTGAAGTGTGGAAGACTTGTTCTCAGTCCACATAAGGCCAGGGGCAGACAGCAAGGGCCAGGGGCTTCCACAGCAGGCTGACATGGCTGCAGCCAGCACCCCAGTGTGCACCCAGTGCATCGCACCAGAGTCACATTCTGTCTCAGACCAGACGTAAAAGGTGGTGCTCACCACCATGCGAGAGCCACTGTGTAGCTCATTTCATTTCTGTGAGCTGGCTCCTGCTATTCTCTGGCCCAGGAGAGCTGAGTCACTTGCCTGCAGTCACAGTCAGTGAACGGCCCTGCCAAGCTTTGGTTCAGATCTCATGCATGTCTCTGCATTCACTGGAGGCCTCATTACTGGCACCCTGCTACTGCTGGGTGAGCCTTGAGTGGGGACCAACAGCCCTATCTGAGTGCAGCTGGAGAGGGTTCTGGCCCAGAGACTGGAAGGTTTGGGGAAGACTGGGTGGGCTGCTGAAGGATGACCCTGCTCTGTCGTGACCATGGTTCCTGCTATGGTGTGGCCTCGGTGGATGTGGGGTGCTGAGTTCCTGGGATGATTGCACACCAAGACCCCATGCCTGGCCCCAGGTGGGACAGAAGTCCTGCGAATGAACCTGCCGCTCTCCCCCATCTCTCATCAGGATCCCAATTCCCATCTCACCAGTTCCTTGCTTCCTCAGTACAGGGATAGAGGAGAGAAGAAGCCTTTTGGTCCTAACGCCTCAGCTGTGTGCACAGCCAGGGTCAGCCCTATTGCTCAGGTCCCTGCAAGGAAAAAGAGTGGGGGCACATTTAAGCAGTGTTGGCTTTGGCAAAAAGGCCCTAAAATAGCACAGTTGGTTAAGCTGACATTTGGGATGCCTGCATTTGTATTGGAGAGCCTGGGTTTGAGTACTGGCTCCTCTGCTTCTGTTCCAGCTTCCTGCTAATGCACACCATGGGAGACAACAGGTGATGGCTCAAATACTTGGGTCCTTTCCACCCATGTGGGAGACCTGGATTGAGTTCCAGGCTCCTGGCTTTGGCATGGCCCTGCCCTGGATGTTGTGGGCATCTGAGGGGTGAACCAGCATGTGGAAGATCTCTCTTCTGTCTCTTTGACACTTTCTGTGTGTGTGTGTGTGTGTTTCCCTGCCTTTCAAATAAAATGAAAATAAGTAGTCAATTGAAAAACTTCTTAAAAACAGTACAATTAGCACTTAGGGAAACCAAAGCCAGGGAAGCTGAGCTCCCCAGCCTTGTAGGTACCTGGGAGACAGGGCAGTGCAGGACAAGAGCCTTGCTCACAGCCTCATTGTTGTCCAACTGGGGCAGGAAGAATCAAGGAAGGCCCAAGACAAAGGCACACAGCTGGAAGCAGCAGGTGGGTGCACCTGCCCATCCCCCCTGAATCTTGCTGCAGAAATTTTGACTTGGAACTACAGGTGGCCTGCCCTGAGGATGCTTTAGCACCAGAGGCCCCAGGGTGGGTGAGGTATTGGGGTGCTCCTGTACTCACGTGGATGTGGTCAGGCATGCCAGTGCTGTCCATATGGCTGGCCGCATTCACCATGTTGCCCCAGATGTCAGATGTCCTACTGGGGCTTATGCTCCCAATCACCCCAGCCATCATGAGGCCTATGTTGAGTCCTGTGAGGTCAGAGGTCATCCATGCTCATCAAGTGAAGACCAACCCTTGCCTATAAGGGGTTCCCCAGACCTGAGGCCACAAACAACCCTGCAGTCTCCCACTCCCCTGCTCCCAAAAAATACTTGGGAATCAGGACCACAGGAACTCACCCCCATGTCCTCACCACCCAGCCCATGCTCAGATCCTGCGAGTCCAGTGCCTACAGCACCCCCGTCAAGGTCTCCAGTGTCCTTGTCCATAATTCAATTGCCTTTTCCTGACAGTCCCTCTCTTGGTGGCCACTGAAGTGCTTGCTAACTCAAGAATCCTGCTTTTGCTCTCTTTCATCCCTCTGACTTGCTTCCCACCATCCTCAGGTTCCTGCCCCATCTCCCTGCCCCACCATCTCTCTCCAAGTCATCCTGCTCCTAAACCTGAGTCAGGGTGGACAGTGCCGGGACCAACTCCGGGTACCATCTGGGCTCTGTCTACCTTCTCAGTCCTCACCAAGACACTAACCCGCAACCTGCCTGGGAGTCTGGGCTCAGCTACTTCTCCCAGCCAAGCATCCTCCCTTCCTCCTGTGTCCAGGCTGGTCCTGCCCTCATCCATCAGGCTCAGTCTGCCTTGTCCAGACATTTCCTGTCCCACCTCCAAGTGTCAGGGTGTTCCCTCCTAGTACATAAACCATCTCCCTCATGCTGGTGCTTGCTTGTTCTCATGTGGCGTGGGACTGAGAACACAGCAAGCTCCAACCTAGGCCCTGGGGGCCACACAGTCAACAGCATCACAAGTCCTCCTGGTTGGTCCTGTCACACAGCTTTTTACCCCATGTGCTGTTCCCCAGCTGGACTGTCTACCTCCTGACCATGAATGAGCTCCAGGTGGCTTCAGATGACTTCCAAAGGCCACGCCCACCGGGGAGTGGCTCCTGAGTAGGAGAGAAGGCATGGGCCACATGAGGCTCCAGGCTGCCTGCTATAGCTAGTAGATTCTATCACTCAATTCCCAGTCCTGGCCCAACAGGAGGTGAGACAGCTGGAGGAAAATACACACCAGTGTAGGTGGGCAAAATGGGCATGAGGCAGAGGCAAAGAAGGGCACCTGTGCACAAACCCAAGAACAAAGAAGTCACAAACATGGGCTTCAGGTGGGTGCAGGTAGCCCCAGCAGACTATGTCTGGGCTCTCCAGCAGCCAACACGAATCCACAAGCACTGTGACCACAGCAGGAAACAGCTCTTTGAGGGAAAGCCCAGATCCCGCCACTCAGGCCAGAATGAAAAATTGGAGGATGGCTGTGATCACAATACTGTCTCTCAGGCATCCAATCTTTCCATTTAGTGTGCTCCTTCTAAAAACTGGAATGCCAATGTTTTTGTTGGCAAATTACTGCTACTCTTTAAAATTAGAAATCTGAATCATTTACAGCTTGTGAAGCACACAGGTTGTGGATGATGCATTGAAGTCCAGCTCTCTCAGGAAGCATCATTTACCTCCACTACCTGCAGATCCATGCACAGCTAAGTTTCTACCAAAAAAGTCACTCCAACTGCACAGGACTGTGCTTCTTGGTAAGACCCACGTCAAGCATGGATGCAGGGCAGCATCACTGTGAGCTGTGAGCAACACTTTATTCAGAGCTGTGATTCTGAAATCAGGGTGTGCACACTGCAAAACGGAGCAGTGGGTGGGCATGTACAGAGATGCATGTGGATTTTCATTGTACCATTTTTTTTTCTTTTTGACAGGCAGAGTTAGAAAGTGAGAGAGACAGAGTGAAAGGTCGTCCTTCCATTGGTTCACCCCCAAATGGCCACTACAGCCAGTGCATTGGGCCAGTCTGAATCCAGGAGCCAGGTGCTTCCTCCTGGTCTCCCATGCAGGTGCAGGGCCCAAGGACTTGGACCATCCTCCACTGCCCTCCTGGGCCACAGCAGATAGCGGGACTGGAAGCAGAGCAACCGGGACAGAACTGGTGCCCCAACCGGAACTAGAACCCAGGGTACCGGCACTGCAGGCGGAGGATTAGCATAGTGAGCCATGGTGCCGCCCTCATTGTATCATTCTCTCAGATCTCTATAGGATTGGAACTTATCCAGAAAAAAGGCTGCGGTGGTTAAGATGACAAAATACAAGAAAGGGAAACTATGTAGTTGGGGCAAAGATTTCCTGAACGAGTCAGATGCAACCCTATTTATTCTGAAGTTGACCCAGGGCCTCTTCCTTGGGGATGCCACCCCATCCATCAAGGGTGAGATATGTGACAAAGGAACCCAGGGAAGACTCTGGGACTTCTCCTCATCTTCATTCTTTCCACTATGTGTGGATCAGGAAAGCCTCCATGGCAGCTGCAGGTTCTGCTCCCTGCCCTGGCTCAGCGATGACCCCCTCCCCCATTTTCATTTTTAAGATTATTCTGGGGTTGGCGCTGTGGTGCAGTAGATTGAGCTCTACCTGCAATGCTGGCATTCCATATGGGCACTGGTTTGGGTCCAGCTGCTCCACTTCCCATCCATCTATTTGCTATGGCTTAGGAAAGCCATGGAAGATGGCCCAGTGCTTGGGCCCCTGCACCCACAGGGTGAGAGGGAGACCTTGAAGGAGGTCCTGGCTCTTGGCTTTGAATTGGGTCAGCTGCAGCTGTTGCAGCCATCTGACTAGTGAACCAGCAGATGGAAGACCTCTCTCTCTGTCTCTCCCTCTTTCTGTCTGTAATTCTACCTCTCAAATAAATAGATCTTTTTTTAAATTATCCTAAATGTTAAGATGTAATAGTTTCATTGTCCACAGGACATGACTCTTTTCATATTTCACTTCTAAAAATATATCACTTTATTCATTTTACTTTGCTAGCTCTTTTCCAGACTATATATTCAGTATTTTTGTACATTCCCAAATGTAATGACTTCTGAGTTCATATACTTTCTATTTCTATATTTGCTTCTTTTGTTTCTCATTTTTACTGAATGAATATGGAACACTTTAGCTTGTAACAAGGCGATTAGGGCAGCACTGCTGGGAATACATGGTATCATTTGCCCGTAGGACAGCCCACGTGGAGCACAGCACAAAGCCTTCCAGGCAGGTGCAAGCAGGGACATGGCAAGGACTAAGGGGGTGTCCTGCCCATGGGTCACTGGTATCTGCCCCTCCCCCACTTCCATGGTGACCCCTGCCTTCTGCCACCCAAATACAGCACATGCAGGATGGGTCAGGGGAGCTCCCAGGGCCCCGTTCACCAATCTTCATCTGGAAGTTGTTGAAGGAGTGCTTGTTGATGCATTTCATTTGGTCCATCAGCTTCATGGTGAAGTCAGCCAGAGCTTTGATGTGTGTCTTGCCCACCTTGTCATAGGTGGAGTTGTCAAGGCCCAAGGCAGCCATGTCGGTGCTGCTGATGGTCTTGATCTCCAGCTGCCTGAACCGATCCTCGCTGACAATCTGGACAGAAGGCGGCCACACATGGGTCATCTCAAGGCAGGGACACTGAGGTCCCCAGAGAGAAGCAGTACTGTCCCCCTTCACAGCCTCCATCACCAGCAGAGCGAAGCTGCTGACACTCCCCAAGGCAGCCAGGCCTCCTTCTCCCTGCCTACATGCTATAGAGCAACTGTGGCCTATGCACCCCCCCCCCCCGAGAGCCCGCATGGACACTCATCACCTCTGGGTCTTGTGTCCCCGACAGGGGCTGCATGGCCATCTCCTCTCTCACTGGCTTACACCGCAACCCCATCCTAGGAAACTTGTCCATCCTTGCCTGGTGGGCCTCATTCTGGCCCTGCAGAAGCCTTCCCAGCACCATCTCCTCCAACTCCAGGCAGCTCATTGCCCTAGGGGTCTCCTGGGTTGTTTGCAACACTGCCCAGGCTCAGCCATACCAGCCACCTCCTCTTTGTGCTCCATGTCCACAACTATGCTCCTGCAGGGGTTGACCCCTCACCCTCACTGCCCTATTAAGACTGCCCTATTGGGCTTAGCATCCCCAGGGCAGCCACACACTGGGCACTCCAAGATTTAGTGGCTGTCCCTGCAGCCCAGGGCTTTGTGTCTTTGGCCTGCCTCTCTCCCTTGCCTGAGACTCCTCCTTCTCTTGATCTTCTCTAGGCCCCAAGCATAGACACTAGACAGCAGAGTGACTGGGAAGCCAGCTGGGCAGGGCTTACAAGTTCAAGTTCCAACAGCCTGGGAAGAACCCTCAGCTTTGCCACTCTAGGCAGCAACCTTGGGCAAGACCCTCCAGGTCCATGGGCATCAGTCCCTCATCTGTATCATGTATGCAAGGCACCCATGACAGTGCCCAGGACCATGCTGGGCTCTCACATCACTGTCCATACCTGGACGCTGAACCACAGGATGCCCTTCCCAGGTCAGCACCTTGTCAAAGCCAGCAATGATCTCATTGAACAGATGCGGGGACTCAACGCCCTCGTTGTTGGCCAGCAGCTCCACCTAGAACTCAGAGAAGCTGGTGATGGAGGTGAAAATGACAGCCATGCACTCCCAGGACAGGAAGGGCTGGGAGGAGCCCAGCACTAGAGGAAGGCATGGTCCAATGCCCACACCCAAGATGGACCTCCGGCTCCCCCAGTCTCTGAACCTTGTGTTTTCCTTTCAGTATCAGAAAGTGCATCAGAAAAGCATGTGGCCAGGGTCTAGAACTGATCCCTTGGGTGGGGCAAAGACCCCCAAAGCCTCGTCTAAGCTCAGGTTCCTGTGGGAGAGGACTCATCACAGAGCCAGACATGGCTGGGAGGTACCAGCCATGGCTAGAAAAGGACACCACCGCTGGCTTTGGCTTCCCCTGGTTTGGGCCCTGGGTCTGCACAGATAGCATTGATGGTCACTCACTCCTCCCCCAAGTTAAAGGGCCAGTGCCAAGCCCTCTGCTCAGGAGGTCCATAGTGGCCCACAGGTGGCCAATGCAGAGAAGCATTGGTACAGCCACTCATCAAGCAGAGTGCTCTGGGGACACATGACCACAGGGCTTCCTCATCCTGGGGGCAGACAGGATGCCCACCCTTTACCTGGCAGTGAGCACTGGAAAGTGTCAGGGAAGGCCCATTAGCAGGACTGTTTAAAGGCTGCAGCTGGCCTGCTCAGTTCAATGTAGACACCTTTCTATCAGCTGCAACCAGAATCCCAAGCAGGGCCAGGACTGCAGCTCAGGGCCCTGGCTCTCTCCTGGGGGGAGATGGGGCTTTCCCTAGGTATGGAACTGGCACAGCTTCCCAAGGCTGTAGGACCTGGGTCCAAGTACCAGCACTGTAGCACAGCAGGTTAAGCTGTCAGTTAACCTAGGTGTGCTGGTTTGCATACCACCTGCTGTGCTTCTGATTGGCCTTCCTGCTAAAGCACCTGGGAAGGCAATGGAGGATGGCCTAAGTGCTTGGGTCTCTGTACCCACAAGGGAGACCAAGATGGAGTTCCTGGCTCCTGGCATCAGCCTGGACCAGTCCAGGCAATTGTGGCCATTTGGGAAGCGAACCAGCAGATGAAAGCACACTCTCTCTCTTTCCATCTGTTACTCTATATGCCAAATAAATACACAAATCTTTCTTAAAGAAGACCTTGGAACAAGAGGAGGGAAACTCCCAGAGCAGAGGCTCTGGGGCCCCAAAGCCAGCCACCAAAACTTGCCCCACAGGTGGCCGGATCTCCTGGCCGTGCTGTCCATAGCATGAGGTTTCCAGGGTCCACTGAACATGGGGCTGTGAAGACTGGGGCCATGCCTCAGGAGACTCCTGGACCCTTAGGATCCCCACTTTCCACATGACACCTTCAGCTGCCTGGCGGGTCCCAGGCTTCCAGCTCAGGGGTCTCTGCTTCTGTGGGGTGGGGGGCACCTTGGCCATGCCCTACCCCAGGAATAAGCTTCCTGCTTCCACGTGTGCCAAGGGATTATGGAGCACGGGTTCCCTACTTCTCCTGGGGCTGTCCCATGGAGGAGCTGCAGCGACTGGTCCACCCACCTCAACCAATGCCCCAGAAGGCTGACAGCCTGGCTCTTGCACCTGCTGAGACCACATGTCTGGGCCCCACCCCAGGCCCAGGCACACTGAAGCTCCTTTCACCATGCTCTGCTCCCCAGAAGGTGACAGAAGTGGGACACTGTCCTTTCCAGAGAACATCTGAACAGAGCATAAGGCAGAGTGGGGTGGAGGCTGTAGACAGCTCAATCTCCAGGGCCCAGCGAGGCACTCCTGCCACCTCTGGAGAACCTCCCAGCACACACCACTGCCAACTGCTCATGTGGCTGCATCTTGGCCTGGCGGGAAGGCTCAGGAGTCCAGAGCCTTTTGATGCCCTCATAAGGTCAATCTGAAGGAGGGGACAAGAGTAGGCTCTGCTGAGAACTGAGACCTGTTGGTTGGGCCAGGAGGAGGCCTGCGGCTAAGGGGGCTCCTTCTGCAGGTGCCTCTGGAAAGCACCACCCAGGCTCTAGGTCCCCCTGCAAGGGGCAGCTGGGAAGCCTGGGCTGGGGCAGAGGCTGTGTCCCCACCCAGGTGTCTGCTGGGGACATATTTGACATTGTCCCTAGGGACAGACTTGCTAGCCTGCTGGGGACTTGAGTGGAGTTAAGTGGTCCAGGCTATCAGGGACTGGCTCACGTCCCATGCACCCACACATGCACACATGTGACAGATACCAAGCTGGAGTCTGCCCGGTGACCCACTGAGGAGGGCACGGGCTCACTGCCTGAGTATGTCCAGGAAGCCATGGCCTGAGTGTGCGCATGAGCCTGCAGGTCACAGAATAGCAAGCTCCTTAAGACTGACAAGGACTGGGGCCACACTGGCAAAGCAGGTAAAGCTGCCACCTGCAGCACCAGTATTCTGTGTGGATGCCAGTTCAAGTCTCACTCCACTTCCAGTCCAGCTCTCTGCTATGGCCTGGGAAAGCAGTAGAAGATGGCCCAGGTCAGGAGGCTCTTGGCTTTAGAGTGGCACAGTTCCAGCCATTGCAGCCACTAGGGGAGTGAACCAGTGAATAGAGGATCTCTCTCTCTCTCTCTCTCTCTCTCTCTCTCTCTTTCTCTCTCTCTCTCTCTCTCTCCCCCTCCCTCCCTCATTGCATCTTCCTCTCTGTAACTCTGCTTTTCTTTTTTTTAATTTAAAAAAAATTTTTTGACAGGCAGAGTTAGACAGTGAGAGAGAGAGAGAAAGAGAAAGGTTCACCCACAAAATGGCCACTATGACCAGCATGCTGCACCGATCCGAAGCCAGGAGCCAGGTGCTTCCTCCTGGTCTCCCATGTGGGTGCAGGTCCCAAACACTTGGGCCATCCTCCACTGCCTTTCCAGGCCACAGCAGAGAGCTGGACTGGAAGAGGAGTAACCAGGACAGAATCTGGCACCCCTACTGGGACTAGAACCCAGTGTACTGGTGCCGCAGGCAAAGGATTAGCCTAGTGATCCATGGCACCGGCCATAACTCTGCTTTTCAAATAAATAAATAAGATCTTTAAAAAAAAGGACTGAGAGCCTAGGAGAGATGGATGACCATGTGCAAAGGGACCTACTGCAGAGGACCCTGGACCACAGCCAGGAGGCAGCAGGCAGGACCAGACCTTGCTGCCAACTTCCCATGGGGGTGCTGCAAGGGAGACACTGGCGCATTCTAGGATGATGGGGCACCGCATCAGACAACACCCAGCTGTGGCTGCTTCCTGTTTATGGGGCAGACAGGCACCTCCTTCTGGTTCCCTTCAGCAGCCTGACTGAGAACTGGGGCTCTGCAGCCTGTGGGAGGGCACCCTGAGGTGCTGCCGAGACAGCATGTGGGTGACAGGCTGGGCCATAGGCTCGCTCTCCTCCAGGGCCATACAACACAAGAGAGCTGCACAACAGTGGCTGTCTCTGGGAGGTGGGGAGGATGAAGGAGGCAGAGGCTGGACTATGGCTGCACAGGTAACAAGGAGACTTAGCCCAGCCTGGCACATAAGCACCCTCTGTCTGTCCTGTGGGCACCCCTTCCTCCACGTGCACAAGATGCGCAGGGCACACAGCCTGGGGACAGCACTGGCTAGATTCCACCTCTACCTGTGTACCCAGCCCAGGCCAGAGCTGTGGCCTCCTGAAATCCCACAGCCTCTGTCACTGCCCTGGGCTGGGCTTCCTGTCAAAGGCCTTGGACGCTCCTTCAGTCCTTCCTCCTCCAGGTGTATCTCCAGCCAGACTGGGCCACAGCAAGCCCTCCCAGAAGCCTTTGGGCCACCTCCCCATGCAGGCCAGGTTCCTGCCTTCCCCAACCCCTGCCTCCTTGCTGGGCATCCCTACCTGAGGACACACAGCTCAGGAAGTGCTCAAGCAGCTATTTCTCAGCTCTGGGTTCCTCTGTTCCAGCACTGTCCAGCATGGCTTTGGAATAAGCTCCAGTGTTTGCCTCTTGGCCCTGGGGAGCAGAGAGCAGCCCTGCTGGGACAGGACATGGGGCACCGGGCAGCAGGGGTGAGGCTCATGGTGAGCCCAGCCCAGCCCAGCCAATGAGCACCCTCAGTGCACTGCTCATTCCCTGGGTGCCTCTTACTGCAACCAGCTCTGGCTCCAGGGCCAGCCACCTGCAGTTTCCAGAGGAAGTCCAGGCGTGCAGTGGACACTACCTGCTGGGCGTGCAGGTACAGGGCCAGCACAAAGACAGGGATTATGATGGGCATTACCACCTTCAGCGCCACCTTGGTTACATGCTCTGGGCTGCAGGGGTGAGAGAGATAGCCTGGCAGCTGGGCAGGCGCTGAGGACCTCTCCCTGACTCGGGGTTTTTGCTTTCTTCCACTATAATCCCCCTCCTCTTTTCCCTCCTGCTCACACCATGCTGGCACCTGCAGCTCAGGTAGCCACTTGCCCTCTCCCAGGGTCTCCCCTCATCCCTCTTCAGCCACATCAGCAGGTGCACACAATCACTGGGAAAGGCAGTGTGTGTCTCCCAGGTCTTTATCCATGGACAGGACCCAAGCAGTGGCACACGGGGAACAGGGGAGCCAGGTGGGCTACACTGACCCTGTCTGTGGGCACTCTTGGACAAGACCTAATCTCCCTGCCCTTTTGCATTTTCCTCTGCAGTGGGGGCAGCAGGACCTATGCTTCATGACTGCACAAAACCATGGGGGGAGGACCAGACCTCTCAACTGGGAGCATGCATTATCAAATTGCATTTTTGTTGAGTTGTAGATAAATTCTCCCAGTAAAAGCAGCCATTCCAAGGCCTGCTCTAGTGAAGAACCCCAGCCCTGAGCAGCCCCAAATGCGGGCCCAGCAATGCTCTGCTTTTGTTCCTGATCTCTGGAGGGGAAATGGCACCACTTCCTGCTCCTGGGGAAGCCTGGGGCCAGGTGCTTTAAAATGAGGCCCTGGCAGAGCCAGCCATTGATCTACACATCACCTGGAGGGCATGGGGACAGGAATAAGGGGCATCCTGCTACCCTGGGTGGTGTGTGGCAGGCCTCCTGGCTCCCTCTAGCACCTCCTGCACACCCACCTGGGCAGCAGCTGCCTTCTCTGTCAGGCAGGAGCATCCACTCCCCACTGAGAAGTCCTGTTGTTGCTGATGTCTCTGTGAAGGGAAGTTGGGAGAATGGCTCGGGGCAGCTGTCTGCACACTGCCCTCACTACTACCTGCCCCTTTGGCTCCCCCATCCTAGCACCCTACACACCCCAAGGACCCTTGCAGACAGCAAGGCCCAGCCAGCATCTCATCACCCTGACCACAGATCACCCAGCCTTCACCTGGGCCCCTGCCCCTCTCTCCCCATCCCCCAAGCACATCCACCTGGGTGGGAGACTGATCCTCCCCTCCCCCCCAGACCTTTGCTTCCATCCTGAGGCACAGAAGAGAAGCACTGCACTGGGCTGTCCAGAGTGGCCTTAAAACGTGGCCAGTGGGGAGGGGAAGCTAAAACTATGCCAGAGTGCAAACTGTGCATCAGGTTTTAAATGATAATTATGAAAAGGGGGACGTTATTTGTTAATAATTTTTTACAATGTTTGCATATTAAAGAGATTGTGCTTTGGATGTGCTGGTGAAGTAAAAATATTACTCAGTTAATTGAACTTTTTGCCTTTCTTATATAGCTACTAGAATGTTTTAGCCCACATGCATAGCTTGTATTATGTATCTACCAGACAGATCTGCCATACAGCCAGGCCAGCGTCTCCCCCAGCCCTTCAAGGACCTACATCCTCTGCTGGAAACTCCTGTGGTGGGCAGGGAGAGGCTGGGGCTGGGGGAAGAGCAGACATAAAAGAGGGTGGAGTTCCCTGCTCCAGCCCTGATCCCCAGCGTGTGCAGTGAGACACCCGTGCGCCACATCAGAGTGCCTGCTTCCAGCCCTTGCTCCACCACCTCTGATCCAGCTTCCTCTGAATGTGCATCCTGGGAGGCAGCTCAAGTACTTGGATCCCTGCCACCCATGGGACAGACCCAGGTTGAGTTCTGGGCTTCTGGCTTCAGCTTGACACCCCCAGCTGTTGTGGGCATTAAGGCATTGACTCAGCAGATGGAAGATTTGTCTTTTTCTCTCTCTCCCAAGCTCACTCTCTCTGTCTCTCTGCCTTTCAAATACAATGGAAATATATAAATAAAAACAATGGTCTCAGACCTTCTCCTTGCCTGCACCATTCCTAGTGGTGCGCTATCTTCCTGTCCTTTGTCCTTAGCCCCATTCACCTGTCAAGAAGTTCTTTCTTGGACTTTAGATGCCTCCTAGCACCTCCATATTCTCCTTCACAGAAAAGTCACACTTTTCATGGGGCACCTTCTGCTCTACTCACAGATGTGCCTTGGCTGCCTGGCACACAGTAGACCCTCAATAAATATCTTTGAGTGAATGCATAAGTGAACAGATTGGTAGATGCAAGGATGGCTGGATGTTGAATTCTGTCACTCACAGCATTTTGCACTTCCTGGTCCATTTGTGTGTTGGGGGGTGGGTGGTGATGGGAAGGGTACTACATATTAAGGATTTTATTATTTTGTAAAATTCTTTTTAATATTTATTTGATTATAAAGATAGGATTGTCAAAGGGATCACATAAATAAGACCAGTGTCTGCTAATAATAATTGATAGAATTAAAAAGGAGAGAACGATCCAACATGGGAAGCGGGATACACGGCAGACTCATAGAATGACAAATGACCTAAATAGCACTCTGGCCTCAGAATCAGCCCTTAAGGTATTCGGATCTGACTAAAAAGCCCAGAAGAGTTTCTCAGACATGGTAAGCCCAGACAGACACTGTGGCAAAAAATGATTTACATGAAAGATCTCTGAGTGAGATGCCAGCAGAAAGAAGGGGCCATCAAAGAATGAGGTATTTTTCTCTGAAGGGAGGAGAGAACTTCCACTTTGATTAAGGACTTGTCTAAATAAGGTCAGAGTTTGTGAACTCAAGAGGCTTCCATAGCCTTGGCAGCTCATAACAAGAGCCTCGGGTGATTACTGTCATAAATAAGAGTGTCAATTGTTAAATCAACAATAGGAGTCACTGTGCACTTACTCCCCATGTAGGATCTCTGTCCTTGTGTTGTATTATGGGAATTAATGCTAAAACTAGTATTCAAGCAGTACTTTATATTTTGTGCAGGTGCAATCTGTTGAAATCTTTGCTTAGTATATATTAAGTTGATTTTCTGTTTATAAAGATAATTAAAAATGAATCTTGATGAAGAATGGGATTTGAGATGGAGTGGGTGATGGGATGGTTGTGGGTGGGAGGGAGGATGTGGGAGGGGGAATCCACTATAATCCAGAAGTTGTACTTTTCAAAATTTATATTTATTAAATAAAAGTTTTCCAAAAAATGACCACAGTCAAAAAAATTTATTTATCTTCATTTTATTTTATAGGCATGGAGAGAGAAACACACACAGAGGGAAAGAGAGAGAGACAGAGAGAGGGAAGGAGGGAGAAAGAGAGAAAGAGAGTGTGTCATCTGCTGGTTCACAACCCAAATGCCCACAACAGCCAGCTCTGGGCCTGGTCAAATCCAGGAGCCTGGAACTCAATCTGGGTCTCCCATGTGGGTGTCTGAAACCCAAATACTTGAGCCAAGATCAATACCTCCCAGGATGCACATGAGCAGGAAGCTGAACAGGAAACTAAGTTGCCAGAACTCAGACCCAGGCACTCCAATATGGATGTGGTGAAGTCACAACCCAAGTGGTGACTTAACTGCTCAGGCACTCACTCCTGTATCATGCACTCTATGTAGACTATACAGCAATGGGCATTACTTCCAAATGTGTGTAAGGCAGAGATTCAAACTTGACTTGACCTATAGCTAGAGCTCTCCTCCCTTGGACATTTGCCTCCTGTTGTGAGATGACCAGGCCAAGGGCCTTGGAGCAGTGCAGAAACCACCCGCCCTTGCCAGCTGGGCCTGCTTGCAGTGCTGGCTGCTTCAATGGGACAGGAGGATGCATTTGCAGGTGCAGCTGGGCTGCAGGCCAGACACAGATCGATGAACAGCAAAGGTGTCCCTCCCATAGACCTGCCCTGCATGCAGCTTGCTGGACCCTGAGACACTGCAAGCAGCTGCAGCTAGGTGAAAACAGCCCCTCTCAGGCTGCCCTGGACCAGCAAGGAATGGCTCACTGAAGCCTGAGGTCTACAGTGAGGGGCAAACTAGAGGCAGAAAGACAAGGAGCCTATTTGCCCTGAGGCCACCCACCACCAAGAGTGGAGGCAGGAGGGTGAGACACAGGCCCCTTCTGTGCTGTGCTCAGGGGCCCAGGCTGGGAGCAGTCAGGCAGGCTCCTGGCAGGCTCCCTGCAGTGCCCAGATCTCAAGCTTCCTGTTCTTCTTGTCTCCTACCCCCAGGAGCCCCAGACCCATTTTGTGTCTGTGTGTGTGACTGGTGGCTGGGGCAGGGACAACATATATGGTGTTGGTGGTGACCTGCATGTCAGCATTGTCAAAGAGCATGAATCAGGGTACCTCGACGATGAGCACGTAGGTGAGCTCAATGGCCAGCATGAGCACCAGCTTCCCGATGCAGCTGATCTGCAGGAACACGGAGCAGGCCAGCAGGCTGAGCAGCACACAGCAGGTGAAATACTGTGGAGACAGACAGTGGGTGGGTGTCAGTCAGATGGCCTGGCCCCAGCACCCCTGAATCCCAAGTGAAGTGTGTGTGGGGATGCTCCTGCTGAGGCAAACCTGCCAACGCCATGCTATGAAGCCAACAGCTGACTGGGAACCAGCACACATAGTTCCAGGTGGATCTGGCCAGTGCATGGGGTACAGCCGGACCTGGGCCCCATGTCTGGTCCACTGGATTCTGGCTGTGTGCCTTGGAGCATTTACTCAACCCTCTCCCAGCTGCAGTTTCCTTGTCTGCAAACTTCCTGTCATGTGTGCTCCTGGCAATGACCACGTGAGGTGAAGCCATTTGGTACAGTGCATGGCCCCCTCAGTATCTGTGAGGCATACATCTGGAATCCAAAGCCCTAAAAATGTCAGGGCTGCTGTGTTTTTACAACTCCTGTGGGGGCCACAGCTTAACCACCCTGTGCTAACAGATGGGATGCTGTCATCTTTATCCCACCTCCTGCAAACATCCCTACGTGTGGCTGTGGAAACTTTACTGTGGTTCCTTATCAGGTATTACCCCTGACTCCTCTCAGGATGTGAAGCCATCTTTGAAAATCTGCACAACCCTGCAACCCCAAATGCCTGGGCCACCAAAGTTGCAGAGCCTCTGAGCTCAGTCTCCTTTGAAACTGAGAAGCAAAACCAGCTGATCCTGGAGGCCACTGCTGCCCTGTGATGCCCCAGTGGGAATCCTAGATACACGGGCTTCTTTACTTGGTTCTTCCCATCACACTAGGCACCACTGTTTCTCAGGGGGCTTCCATATTCTTACTCGCTGTTCACTGTCCTTGCCTTGGGCTGGCAGCCAAATGGCAGTGGCTGGCAGTAGTTGCAGCTCCCACACTGGTTGCTCCCCCCAGCCCACCCCAGCCCATTCAGAACCAAGTGAGAGACTGCAGACTGGGGAGAAGGGCCCAGCCTCCAGGCACCGCCAAGAATTGGGGCATAGAGGAATCAATAGGGTATTCCCAGGTGATTCAGCCCAGAGCTCAGCTACCTGTCCTTGGGACTGGGGAAGGGACCCTCAAGAGCAGCATGGATGGCCTCTCTGAGCTGGGTCTCCAACACTCAGGGCAGGGTCTGTAATGAGCAGCTGAATAAGGGGCAGCATGAGGGTGGGGGTGACCCCAGGTCTGTACCAGCAGGGCCTGCAGCAGCAGCAGCCTGGGACCCAGCTGGGCCACACCCAGAGCTGCAGGAGAGCACCACCCTCCTCCCCCAAGAGGAGAAGCCAGCAGCACCTCTTCTTTCTAGGCCTCCACTTCTCTAGCAAGGGAGCAGCCACTGAGGGGCATGAATAAGACTGGAAACAGCCCGAGCATGACAGCAAAGGCCCGTGGGAAGCAGCAGCCATGTCCTGTCCATGGACTCTCAGCCAGATGTGACAGGGAGCAGAGGCTGGTGCCTGTGAGCTGGCCCAGGGACATGGGAGAGAGACCTGGTCTAGGAGAGCACTGGCAGAGCCCATCCTCTCTGGGCTTTCTGCCTTAGCTGTATACCATGGGGAAGCAGCCAGGGTGGTGCCAGCCCCCGGCCCTCCCCAGCTGCAGTTCTGACTTTGCTGTGAGTCACACCTTCTGGGACCTGGACAAACACACAAATCTTCTCCCCAGAAAGTGGCTGCTGCCATCCTACAGATTTCACAAGAGCAGAGCTGGGGTGTGGGAATGGCCCACTGCCCCAAGCAGGTGCCACACTGAAAGCCTGGCCCTGCTGCTCCCCAGCAAACTGTGCCCCCTCCCACCCAGCAATGCCAATGACAGCCCCTGTGTGCCACACGCAGATGTGTAATACCAGCCATTATGAGAATAAGAATTTTCCATGTCAGTTATTAATCCCAAATGCCTGTAGCAGCAAAATACTTTTAGGGTCATGGAAATGTTCTAAAATTAGATCATGCTGATGTACAAATCTGAAAGCACTAAAAACTACGGAACAGTGAACTGGAACAGGTGACCTGAAATCTGTATGTTCTCTACAGTGTCACCATTTCAAATAACTGTGACTCATGTTTACTCTTGCATATTGATCTCTTTAGTACTTATATGAAACAAATGATCAAAATAAATTTATATTGTTTAGTAGTTATATTTGAATATAGTAACCGGGAAATACTTTAAAAATGCTCACCAATATGGAGGTTCTCTTTATTGTAAAAATGTTTTTGTGAGAGCCCTTATCCAAGAAAAAATCCCTTTGTGCAATTTAGTGAAAATCCTCACGGCTGCCCTTCATATGTCTCTCACCCACAAATAAGCACTGCTCAGTGAAACAATACATGAGGGAAGTCTCAAGAGATTCTGTCCCACATCACTACTGTTGGTTTTCCATAATTAGGTGTTTTTTTCTACATATGATGTCTCATCACACAGTGAGTACAAATTAGGGATTATGTCACTAGTGTGCTCTCCTAATTAGACAGTGAACACAAGTTAGAGGTAACCATGGTGGAAGGAAAGATGCAAGAGGACACTCATTTTTAAAGACTTATTTATTTTTTTTAAAGAGTTACAGAGAGAGGTCTTCAATCCACTGGTTAACTCCCTAAATGGCCACAACAAATAGAGCTGGGCCAGGCTGAAGCCAGGGGCCTGGAGTTTCATCTGGGTCTCTCACAGCATTTCAGGGGTCCAAGCATTTGGGCCATAGCCTGCTGCTTTTCCAGGTGCATTAGTAAAGAGCTGATGAGGAGTGGAGCAGCTGAGTCTTAAGCCAGTGCCTATATGGACTAATAGTATCGCAGCTGGCATCTTATCCCATGTTTTGCAATGCCAGCCCTTCCCTCTTTTTTCCAATGATTCTTAGAAAGCTGGCTGGTCTATAACTTAGCATGTGTTAATAAGGTAGTCTCTAAGTGAACTCTTTAAGTAAATGGAACAAGTCACACAAGATCAATGATGGAGATAATACCACTATAAACTATGTTTACTCAAACCCACAAAGAAATCTGATTTATACAGAGCAAATGCTTGAATCAAGTTCCTGGAAATGGATATGATATTTTAGAGAGGAATTTCAGTGGTCAACAATAAGCTCAAATAGAAGACATGGCATAGCAGGGGTGTAAGAATGATATAGAAAAGTAGAGTGAGAAAAAGAGAGGGAGGAGATGTACAATTTGGGACATGCTCAATCGGACTTGCCCCAAATGGTGGAGTTAGAAACGTGCCAGGGGATTCCAATACAATCCTATCAAGGTGGCATGTACCAATGCCATCTGACTAGTCCAAGTGATCAATTTCAGTTCACAATTGATCACTCTGATAAGTCTAAGAGTCAAAGGGATCACACAAACAAGACTAGTGTCTGCTAATACTAACTGATAGAATCAAAAAGGGAAAAAATGATCCAACATGGGAAGCAGGATACACAGCAGACTCATAGAATGGCAGATGTCCTAAATAGCACTCTGGCCTCAGAATCAGCCCTTAAGGCATTTGGATCTGGCGGAAGAGCCCATGAGAGTATTTTAGGCATGGAAAGCCAAGACACTCTGGAAAAAAAAAACACCTAAATGAAAGATCTCAGTGAGTGAGATCCCAGTGGAAAGAATGGGCCATCAAAGAAGGAGGTACCTTTCTCTGAAGGGAGGCGAGAACTTCCACTTTGACTATGACCCTATTGGAATAAGATCAAAGTCAGCGAACCCTAAACGCTTCCATAGCCTTGGCAACTCATGACTAGAGCCTAGGGAGATTACTGACGCCATGAACAGGAGTGTCAAATTGTTAAATCAACAACAGGAGTCACTGTGTACTTATGTCTCATGTGGGATCTGTCCTTAATGTGTTGTCCAATATGAAATGATGCTATAACTAGTACTAAAACAGTATTTTTACACTTTGTGTTTCTGTGTGGATGCAAACTGATGAAATCTTTACTAAGTATATAACAGAATCGATCTTCTGTATATAAAGATAATTGGAAATGAAAAAAAAAACTTGGTTTTAAATTGGAAATTGCATAGAAAATTAATCATTTTTTTAAAAAATATCATGTAGGATCTCTATCTTTAATGTGCTGTACACTGTTATTTAATGCTATAACTAGTACTCCAACAGTATTTTTTCACTTTGTGTTGCTATGTGGGGGCAAACTGTTGAAATCTTTACTTAATATATACTAAACTGATCTTCTGTATATAAAGAGAATTGACAATGAATCTTGATGTGAATGGAAGGGGAGAAGGAGCGGGAAAAGGGAGCGTTGTGGGTGGGAGGGAAGTTATGGGGGGGGCAATCCATTGTAATCCATAAGCTGTACTTTGGAAATTTATATTCATTAAATAAAAGTTAAAAATAAGAAAATTAAAGTGATTGTTGGCTATGAGAATGGAAACTGTCTCTCCAGCTGTGGTTGGGGTGGAGGCTCTGAGAAACACTCCAGAGCAATTAGGACACCTAGAAACCTCTTCAGGTGAGGAGAAAGCTGAACAGAGCCCAGACATGGCCCTGAAGGTGAGAATGCAGGGCATGAGTAGTAATCAGAGCCAGAACACGCAGAGTGAAGGGAGTGATAGCCAGAGACAGGCACGTAAAAGTCATCCATGGTGATGAGGTTATTTTCTATTTGTGTTTCACAATGAACATTTGGATATAGTTCTGTGGTAAATGTTATTTTTTAAAATATTTTATACATTGTAGAAAGACAAGTTAAGTAATACCCATTATCTTATGAAAATATAATTTTTGTGGTGAGCAATTCGAAGATCTATTGTTTCAGCAATTTTACAACTCACAATACATTATTAATATAGTCAACAAACAATACTATAGAGGACTAAAATTTATTCTTCCAGTTTAACTGAGATTCTGCTCCCTTTGGTAAGCATATCCCTTTTTTTCCAACTCACCCCATCACCCCAACCTCTGACAAACACTTTTCTACTCTCTGTGAGCATGACTTTTTAAATTCCACATATAAATATTTTCATCTTTCTATTTATTTTTTTTGACAGGTAGAGTTAGTGAGAGAGAGAGAGACAAAGAAAAAGGTCTTCCTTTTTCCATTGGTTCACCCCCCCAAGTGGCCACTATGGCTGGTGCATTGTGGCTGGTGCTCTGCGCTGATCCAAAGCCAGGAGCCAGATGCTTCCTCCCGGTCTCCCATGTGGGTGCAGGGCCCAAGTACCTGGGCCATCCTTTACTGTACTTCCCAGGCCACAGCAGAGAGCTGGACTAGAAGAGAAGCAACCCGGACAGAATCTGGTGCCCCAACTGGAACTAGAACCTGGGGTGCTGGTGCCACAGGCAGAGGATTAGCCTTGTGAGTCACAGTGCAGGCCTAAATATTTTCTTATACTTGGCTTATTTTACTTAGCATAATGGTCCCTCAGTTTCACACATATCATGGAAAATATCAGACTTTTTTTTAAAGGTTTAATAGAATTCCAATGTGAATATATACTACACTGTAGTGTTCAGTCATCATTTGATGGACATTCTGGTTGCTTCTATATCATCACTATTGTTAATAATGTGGAAATTAACATAATAGGGACAATAGTTCTTCAAAATACGGATTCAATTCTTTGGATGTATGCCCATATGCCCAGTTGTACAGGGTTATATGGTAATTCTATTTTTATGCCTATGCCTTTTTCAAAATGACCCATTTTCATAGCAACAATCACATTCCTTCACTTTAGTAGATTGGCTATTACAAAAAAAAGGAGATAACAAGTTATGGTGAGGCTATGGGGAAAAGAGAACAATTGCACATAGTTGGTGGGAATTTAAATTAGTATAGCCACTTTGGAAAAGAATACAGTGGCTCCTTAAAGTTAAACTTAAAACCAGCATATTATCTAGAAATCCTTCCTCTGGGTATTCTTGCAAGGGAATTGAAAACTTGATTTCAAAGATAAAAGATATACCTGAACTCTCTGTTTATCCCACTTTATTACATTAGTCACAAAATGGGAACATTAATGTTTCTCAACCAATGAATGAGTCAGGCAAGTATAATATTTACATATAAGTAACTTATCTTTATAAAATAATAAAACTACAACATTTGAAACAACCAAAACACTATTCTAAGTGAAGAAAACTAGATATAGAAAGACACTGCTTAATCCCATTTATATGTGGAATATAAAGTAGTCAGACTCATTGATATAGTGCAAGGAGTTGATGGTGACAGTTGAAGGTACCATGTTGAATTTCTGCAAGATAAATAAGGTCAGGAGCTCTAATGTACATCATAGTGACTGGAGCTAACAATATTGCATTTTATTTTTAAAATTTGCTAATAGGGTAGATGCCATTTAATTTTATTAACAATTATAACATTATTTTAATTACAATATTAAATGTGGCAGGAAGAAACTTGCAAGGTGATGGATATGTTTTAGCATGAATGTTTTCCATGATTTCATGAGTGCATAATTGTCCATAAAGCCATTAAGTTCTACACTTTAAATATGTAAAGATTTTTCGTGCCACTTGTATCTTAATAAAGTGACTTAAAAGAAGATGAAAATCCAAGATGGTTGAACAGGGAAATGACATGCTGATTCTGATCACAGGAAGATAGCAGAAAAAACTGCATTCTCAGAGGACAGTTGAAGAGAAGTCTGCAGTAGAAATTCTACAAGAAAAATAGAGATGTGGAGCAGCAAGGGCAGGCATGCAGCAGTGAGCAGGACATCACTAGCAAATCCTGAAGTTGGTGGCTGAATAGGAAACCATCTTTTTGGAGCCAGGCACCCAGAAACCAGCAGTAAGGAGACACTATCTTAATAAGGTGAGTAGAGGCTGATGTGGTCTCTTCATGACTGGGGAATATTATTAGAGAGATATATTCATGGCCCCACAAACCTTGAGTCTTCACTGAACGATTTGGTGAGAGGCAGGGGGCCCACTTAAGACTGTAAAGCTCCCCTCCCCCTCACTCCATCATGGCACCTGGACTCAACCTGCCAACCTCTATCAGTTAGGCAGCTGACGAGGGGAACACCACTGATCTTTTGTAAGATGGGGGTGGCTTGTGTGGCTAAGAGTGGATCCTCACTCACTGACTGTGGGGGACCCCCTGTGGCTGTGGGAATTCTTTGTGCAATAGAGCAACAGGGTGCGGTTTAGTCTCCGGGAAGTCTCTGTGTCTGCCATCCAAGACTCAGGGTTCTGCACTCACACTGGGGAGTGCATGGATCCTTTGTGCAGTTCAGGTGCCTGCACGGGTGAGGTATCTGGGTAACATGAGGCTGAAGGTATGCTTATCCTTGATTGGTTCACCTTGGGAGAGAGGGCTTGATGTGATCATGCCAGCCTTCATCCCTGCTGGTGACATTTACCACACTCAACTTGGGTGTCACCCTGGACCTTGACCCATACTCAAACACTGACAAGAGCTTCCTGACCCTCCCAGAGTATGCTCTGAAAGAGCAGATACTCCACTAAGCCACAGAGCTATATTTCAAAAACAGACTACTTCAGATGAGAAAACCAACAAATGTTTCCATAAATGTCTAAAATAAATGTAGAAAGACAAAAATAAACCGCAGAAGCATGAATGGGTAAGATAATATGACTCCCAAAAGGAACACAACACTTCAGTACGGAAACAGAGGATGGAAAGATTGATGAAATGCCTGCAATTGAATTAAAAGGAAAGCTCATAAGTATACTCAAAAGCAAAAAAAAAAAGCAAATAGATGATATAAAGAAATCCATACAAGGGGGGGTGGGAGAGAAGGAGGAGGAGGAGGACTGGGCGCAGAGCCCTGTGGCAGCTGCAGAGGCACCTCAGCGACCAGCCCAGAGAGATCCAGAGCCCGCGGCACAGTGGCAGCGGCGCTGAGGGGGCCGACCCGCCCAGCAAAGGAGCTGGAGCCGCGTGGAGTGGGACCCCAGTCCACAGCGGCCAGCGCGGGGCTCACCGCGGGCGTCAGAGCAGGAGCCAGAGGGTGGGCCAGCACGGAGCGGGACCCGAGTCCAGAGTGGCCAGTTGCCGGGGCTCCTCCCCTCCATCCCTCCTCCCCAGCAGAGAGCTGCGGAGCCTGGAATATGAAGTGGGAAGGAAGTGGAAAGAAAGGCGAAGCCGAAGCCCAGCCCAGGTTACCTGATGCAGCTGATGAGCGATAAGAATCCTGGGAGCAGCCTGTGGGACTTCTGCGGGGTCTTCAACCACCTGGAGCGGCTGTTGGACGAAGAAATCAGCAGGGTACGGGAAGACAGGTACAATGGCACATTAGATGGCAGTACGGAGAAAAGAAGTGCAGAACTGCCTGATGCTGCGGGACCTATTGCTCAGTTACAAGACAACTTTATGCGCCTGTGAAAGAAGACCCAGATTTTAATCTTGTTGGCAGAATCCTTGGACTCACAGCTAAGCAACCTGAAGCAGAAACAGGATGTGAAATAATGGTCCAAGGCAAAGGCTCAGTGAGGCCTAAAAAGGAGGATCAAAATAGAGGCCAGTCCACTCGAGCATCCAAACAAAGACGCACATGTTCTAGTCACTGTGGAAGATGCTCAGAACAGAGCAGAAATCAAGCTGAAGAAGTGAGGACATTACTGGTACCTGCACAGAGGAAGATAGCCTGAGAGCCTGAGGAAGATGCCGCTGATGGAGCCTGCGATTCTGAATGGCGCCTACAGAGATGCCAATGTTAGGTCACCAGTCCTCGCCTTTTCTCTTGCAGTGACAGCCCAGACTGCCCCAAGGATTATTCCTGGGCCTGCGCCTGGTCTCCCACTAGCTGCCCTGCTACTCCTACACCAGCTGTCCCTTCCATAATGCCTTTGATCAAATACAGACCGCTGTCATGCCAAACGGAACTCCTCACCCAACTGCTGCAATAGTTCCTCCAGAGCCCAAAGCTGGTTTAATCTACATACCCTGTGAATACCCCTACACATTGGCACCAGCTACATCAATCCTTGAGTGTCCTATTAACCCAGTGGTGTATTAGATGCAGTGGCTACTAAAGTTCAAAGGCACGCTATGCGTGTCCATCCTTACCAAAGGATGTGACTGCAGACTGAGCTGCCAC
Source organism: Lepus europaeus (assembly GCF_033115175.1). NCBI lineage: Eukaryota > Metazoa > Chordata > Mammalia > Lagomorpha > Leporidae > Lepus > Lepus europaeus. The sequence goes on from NW_026909622.1 coordinate 383,231, forward strand.
TGGCAACTAACCTATGACCTTCTGACTGCTGAACTCTTCACCCAATGATGACCTGACCATGCCTGCCTGCTGATCAGTTAACTGGTAATCGCCTTTGCTTGCCTGTCGTCAGTGCAGTGACCTGAGGCATTTGTCCATTCATCTTACCATCTAACCAAGCAAAAGACAAAGAAATTGCTATCCTCCAAGTCAGATTTTTTTCCTGCCCCTCCCCCAATTTGAGTACATGTGGTTCTAGAACCTGCACTGAATAGTAGTAAAGCAATAAGGCCCAATTCATCCTACAGCACTGACTGTCTTTTAATGAACCTTCTGAGTGAACGGTAAGGGGAGACAGATGGCTCTTAACTGCTCATTGACAGAGGAAGTCGCTGAGAGACTTCTAGGAATCTTTTTCTTCTCATGGTGAACTCAAAGCTTTCTTTGAGTATACTGTGTGATGATACATCACCTGTGAACCTTTGGTCAGGGATGTCATTGGTGAAGCGATTTCAAAAAGTTTTCAGAATTTGATATGGGGTTCCGTCAAAGGGTAAAGGGGCAGCCTTCTCACATTGCCTGCCAGAATCTGAAGTATGAGACAAAAATGTTCCATGAGAGGAAACGTGACAAGGAGTTTGGAAAATTAGTGCAAAGTAAAATACTGCAACACTATTATAAAAAAGATAAATATCTGAGTTAAATTATTGAAGCTTTATTTCACATCTCTGTTAAAAATATATGAGAAAAAAGAAGCCCTTTATTTCATTAAATGATGTTTTCTGGTGGTTGTCAAGAAACAAAAGACCAAAAGAGAATTTTTGTTTTTATTTTTTATTTTTTAAGTATTGGGATAAGTCTAAAGAAAATAAAGTGCAGGGCCAGCGCCGCAGCTCACTAGGCTAATCCTCTGCCTCGGGTACTGGCACTTCGGGTTCTAGTCCTAATTGGGGTGCCAGTTCTGTCCCGGATGCCCTCTTCCAGTCCAGCTCTCTGTTGTGGCCAAGGAGGGCAGTGGAGGATGGCCCAAGTGTTTGGGCCCTGCACCCCCATGGGAGACCAGGAGGAAGCACCTGGCTCCTGGCTTCTGACCAGCACAGCATGCCCGCCGTAGCAGCCATTTTGGGGGTGAACCAACTAATGGAAGGAAGACCTTTCTCTCTGTCTCTCTCTCTCTCTAACTCTGCCTATCCAAAAAGGAGGAAAGAAAAAAGAAAAAAGAAAAGAAAGTGCTTTATTTTCCTTCATGGTAATTTAGTCAAGTGCCTTGTAAGATCAGCTTCTCCCTCAAAATAAAAGCTAATGTTTCCTCAGTCATCCAGAATGTGAAAGAAGATAAGAGGGGAGACAAATGAGTTGATGGTTTGATTTATATGATTTTTTGCCACATTACCTTGATGCAAATTTGCCAAATATGATACTGTGAAAAAAATTAATAACTTTTCTAATGTATGACTTGTTAAGTTTCAAAACATCATTCTTTTAAAAGTCATAATTGAATACTTTTGGATATTATAATCTCCAATGTTTGCCCAAAGGATTCTGAGATAAAAATTATGTGAGATCATTTGAACATCAGAATTACAGCTTCATTTTATTTGGAGAAAGGGTAGACATTGGATATTTTTCTTATTAATTGGAGAATAGTAGTAAGCCTAGCAAACTTTTTCACAAAAATGAATCTTTTTTTTTTTTTTGACAGAGTTAGACAGTGAATGAGAGAGAGACAGTGAGAAAGGTCTTCCTTTTTCTGTTTGTTGGTTCAGCCCCCAAGTGGCCTCTACAGCCAGCATGTTGCAGCTGGCACACTGCGCTGAGCCGAAGCCAGGATTCAGGTGCTTCCTCCTGGCCTCCCATGTGGGTACAGGGCCCAAGAACTTGGGACATCCTCCACTGCACTCCTGGGCCACAGCAGAGAGCTGGACTGGAAGAGAAGCAACCGGGACAGAATCCGGTGACCCAACTGGGACTAGAACCCAGGGTGCCGGTGCCACAAGTGAAGGATTAGCCCATTGAGCCATGGTGCCAGCCCACAAAAATGAATCTTAATGATTTTCATTCTGAAAAAACTGTTTTTAAATTACCCCAATTTGATCATCCTACTTTATACCATTATCAGAAAACTTGTATTGTCCATCTTTTTGCTGGTTTTGTAACTTCCCCTCCTGTTCCCACACATTTTTGACCTCTTTTTTTAATTTAAAAAGAATGTGGGGCCAGCGCCATGGCTCACTAGGCTAATCCTCCACCTGCAGCACTAGGACACCGGGTTCTAGTCCTGGTTGGGGTGCCGGATTCTGTCCCGGTTGCTCCTCTTCCAGTCCAGCTCTCTGCTGTGGCCCAGGAGTGCAGTGGATGATGGCCCAGGTCCTTGGGCCCTGCACCGCATGGGAGACCAGGAGGAAGCACCTGGCTCCTGGCTTCGGATTGGCTGAGTGTGCCAGCTGCAACCCTCCAGCTGTAGCAGCTACTTGGGGGGGAGGGGTGAACCAACGGAAAAAGGAAGACCTTTCTCTGTCTCTCATTCACTGTCTAACTGCCTGTCAAAAAAAAAAAAAACTTACTTAGTAAAATTTTGGATCAACTGAAAAATAAAAGCTTTACTTTTGAAATCTCTGAATGCCTTGGTTCTCAATATTATTCTTTATTGAATTTATTTATTAAAATATGTAGTTTTTAAAACTTTTTTTCTGTTATGTAATTTTTTAGCATGGGTAGATGGGAGTGTCACTTGTATGTTACTGTACAGCTGACATACATGTGTTCTTGTCTATTCTTTTTTAGTAGTTTCATGCTATGTATGTACCATGACCAACCTATTGTCTATGAAAAACGTGTAAGATAATGTACTTACAGCTATTGTTACAAGTTTATAAAGTATTTTTCTATCTTGTTTTATATGTATGTTATTTAACATTCAAAAAGAATTTTTTTAATTGAGATAAGGATACAAAATGCAAAATCCACAATTTTGATAACTGAAAATTGTCAATCATTTTGCAGTATTTTATTATATTGGATGTCTTGTTTTTCTTGATCTTTCATTTAGCTAATGAATGAAAACATTAGACACTTTGAGTTTTAGTTGGGATTTTACATAGCTTGCATTTTAATTCTTTGGTTCCTTGCTGTTTCTGTTAAACCATGGCATTATTTTAATAAACGACATAATACTGACCTAAAAAGAAATAAAACCATACATGACATGAATGAAAAATTCTACAGGGAGATAGATATGAAGAGAAATCAAACTGAAATATTAGAAATATAAAATTCAATAAGTCAACTAAAAATGCAGTGAAAAGGCTTAACAAAAAACTTGGTGATTCAAAAGAAAGAATATGTGAGATAGAAGACAAATTCTTAGAAATATCTCAGGGCCGGCGCCGCGGCTCACTAGGCTAATCCTCCGCCTTGCGGCGCCGGCACACCGGGTTCTAGTCCTGGTCGGGGCACCGATCCTGTCCCGGTTGCCCCTCTTCCAGGCCAGCTCTCTGCTGTGGCCAGGGAGTGCAGTGGAGGATGGCCCAAGTTCTTGGGCCCTGCACCCCATGGGAGAACAGGAGAAGCATCTGGCTCCTGCCATCGGATCAGCACGGTGCGCCGGCCGCAGCGCGCTACCACGGTGGCCATTGGAGGGTGAACCAACGGCAAAAGGAAGACCTTTCTCTCTGTCTCTCTCTCTCTCACTGTCCACTCTGCCTGTCAAAAAAAAAAAAAAGAAATATCTCAGACAATAAAAAGAGAAGAAGCAAAAAATCAGGAAAACTGAAAATAGTTTCAAGAGTTATGGGATACTATCAAATGATAAGAAGTATGCACCTGGCTCCTGCCATCGGATCAGCACAGTGCACTGGCTGTGGCGGCCATTGGAGGGTGAACCAATGGCAAAGGAAGACCTTTCTCTCTGTTTCTCTCACTGTCCACTCTGCCTGTCAAAAATAAAAAAAAGTATGTATTTAAGGAATTCCTGTAGATTTGGAAGGAGAGAATAAATTAGAAGGCCTATTCTTTAAAACAATAGCAGAAAGCAGCCCTAATTTGGAGAAAGAAAGGGACATCCAAGCACAGGAAAGACATAGAACTTCTCACAGACATGGCTGGAAAAAGTCTTCACTGTGACACGTTATAGTCAAACTTTCAAATGTAAAGCATAAAGAAATTACTCTAAAATGTGCACAAGAGAAATGCCAGATTACTCTCAGAAGATCTCCAATGAGAATAAACAGATGATTTCTCATCAGCAACCCTACAGACTATGAGAGAATGGAGAGAGAGTCCAAGTTCTAAAAGAACATAACTCACAATATTATACCCAGGAAAGCAATCATTTATAAAGAAGGTGAAAGAAAAATCTTCTAAACTGCACAGATACTGAAATAACTTGTTGCCACTGACCCAGTGTTACAAATGATGCTCCAGGATGTTCTATGTGGTTATGTACGGGCATTTTGCAGTAATGTGTCCATGTGGCATTGGTGTCTGGGATGGCAGGCAGGGTTCTGCATGCAGTTAAAAGGCTGGGGGGCACCACTGGTGTAAGCTTGCACTTCTCACACCAGAGACCCTGTGAGTGCCCAGAACACTGATGCACTGCACTTGTTCTATTGGATGAGTGGCTCCTGCTCCAGGAAAGACCTGCAGAACTCACATCCTTTGTGCTGTCTGGTTGAAGGCAGTGAGGATGCAGTCCCTGCAAAGCCACATAACTTGCAGTAGAGGGGGGGGCTCTGAGAGCCTGAGTTGGTCCTGTGGTGGATTCAGCTTGGGAGACTGACTGGCGAGATAAGTGGCATGGCTGCATGCAGGTAGAAGGAGAAGACAAAGTGTGGAGGACAAGGTTAGGACACTGGAGGGAGGGAACAATGGTGAGGAGAAGGGAGCCAGGGAGGCCAGGGAGCTTGGAAGCTGAGAGGGGAGAGCAAATAGAGGGGACAAGTTGAGGGAAAGGGCCTGGGAGAGGCAAGCAGAGTGAGGACATGAGCTGGAACAAGACAGCAAGGATGCTAGAGAGGAAATGGGGAAGGGAGGGCGCTAAGCCAAGCCCCAATGTAATGTGCCCTCTACCTTCTTTTTGTACAATTTAGGTCCTTTTCTCTTTAGTTTGGGGGCTGTTGGTGGCATGGGAAAGAGTGAGAGGGTCTTGAGGTAGTCCTACCACTGCTGAACACCACAAGTAATATTTAAACCTAGTGCTGAAGACTTCAAAACAATGATGGGTTATGTTTGCTTATTCTCTGAAGTGAAACTTGGATTCTTTTATTCCTTCAACACAATACATTGTTCAAAAATGATCTTTATTTGTACCAAATTTGCATTTAGTAAGGCCTTAAAGTCATTTGTTGAATGGAATTATTTTACAGAAATGTCTCACTGGTGTATTTTACTTATAAATCACTGAATATATCATTTTAAAGTTATTTGTTCTTTGCTAAAGTGTAGAATGCACCAATGATAGACATAGCAAGGAATCAGTTATGCCATTTCAGATGTAGCATAATCTATAATATTCTATATGCATTTTATATGAATAGTCATAATTTATCCCAAGTGGGAGATTCTAAAGATCATACTTTTTTATTACTTGAAGATATGTGTGTTCATATATTTGGTCGGGATGTTTTTTCATCATTTGGTAATTATTCTTTCACCTTCTATGTATAATGTATCCAATTAGGTAAACTTCCCTTTTAAAACAACAAGATGACTATTTTTGTAAAACCTATCTGAAAAAAAGATGTTATGAAGTTGACAGAACAACTTATTTGAACCTTTTAACTTTATCTTCAATGGTATGTGTCTGTGCTGTTTCTCATAAGAAGAATTAAGCATAATACAAATTACCATTTGTTTTAAGAAACATAGCAAACATATATGAAACAAGGCCTTTGGGAGGCCCACCAAATGGTTGTAGATAGAACATCAAAGCAATCATAAAGAAAGGGAGATCCAGATTTGGGAATTTTGAAACAAAGTTTTAAGATCATCTTTAAGAAAAATAAAATTTATTAATACAAAATGGGCCATACAAGAGAGGCACACAGAAACTGGTTAGACAGGCTGTTTACACCATGGCACTGAATGGTGAACACTAGGAAAAAAATATTCATGGCTACGTCTAAAAATAATTCAGGCTCTTAAACAATTATTCTATTATTTGTGTTTTGAAAGCTATTGGTTACATCCTAATGGAGAAAAGTGTGCAACTCCTCCTTGTTCAGGCTTTGCTCTTTATCATGACATTATTACACTGTCATTGTTGCTGCACAACCACTACCTGTGTTACCACAAGAGGATTAATTGCAGAATATCAATGCAAAAAGATGGCCTCTAAAATGTTCATTTCTGTGAAAATGACAATTTTAATAATAGTCTCCCTCTTCCAGAAAAATACCTGAGAATCACTTTTATGCTGTACTATGTAAGTGTCAAATGGAAAAAGTTGAATAGGGGGAAAACCAGTAGATTTGTCCTTTTGTCTTCATCTATAGGCAAGGATCCAATAAATGTATAATTATCCTTTGGAAATTATAAAGAAACAACCATCACTGACTTATGTGTAGCTTTTTATATTATGCATTTATATATTTAATAGATAAATGTATACATGAATGCTTTCTACATAGAGGCTCATTGTTTATATCTAAAACTTTTAAAGTAATTGAGGATTTAAAATGAAGTACAACAAAATGTGCTTTTGCTAATGTGAAAAGTATGATAACTTCTTAAACAGATCCACCTTGAAGTAGCAGAAAATATCAAACATCAGTTTTCCATAACCCTTTTCTCTGTATAACAATTAGAAAAATATTGACATAAATTTTAGATAACATTTAGAATAGAAATATTAAATTTGAATATATATTTTTAGAACTAATTAATTTTTCTGAGCATGAGGCTATTTCTTTTTTTTTTTTTTTGACAGGCAGAGTGGACAGTAGAGAGAGGCAGAGAGAAAGGTCTTCCTTTTTGCTGTTGGTTCACCCCCCAATGGCCGCCGCGGTAGGCGTGCTGCGGCCAGCACACCGCGCTGTTCCGATGGCAGGAGCCAGGTGCTTCTCCTGGTCTCCCACGGGGTGCAGGGCCCAAGAACTTGGGCCATCCTCCACTGCACTCCCTGGCCACAGCAGAGAGCTGGCCTGGAAGAGGGGCAACCGGGACAGGATCGGTGCCCCGACCGGGACTAGAACCTGGTGTGCCGGTGCCACAAGGCAGAGGATTAGCCTATTGAGCTGCGGCACCGGCTGCATGAGGCTATTTCTAACATAAGGTTGTATTTTTAGTTAACATGTAGAAAGTGTGCCTTTGTGAAACACTAAAATACATTAAATTTTTTATATGCAAGTTTTCACTAAGAAAATTTTTAATTTCTGTAATGCTACAAAGCTAAGTGAAAGAGAGCTTAATCATTGGAGTACAGCACACAGTTCCTCACAATGTTCTGTACATAAGGTAAACACATGTAATGAAATGTATGGCTAGTGTATGAGTTGCTAACTAGCAACAGTGATGACTTTTTAATAGGTGTTCTATTTAGGATTGGCCATGTTTGAAATTTAGAATTGTATTTTGTTTTGAGATTTGAACATTTTCTTTTCTATTCAAATGCAAACACACTTAGAAGATTATACATCTGTCAGTTATTTGAATTCTAGGGTGAATGTGTGTTATACCAAGCGGGGTTGGACAGTGTTGTGGTGCAGTGGGTTAAAGCCCTGGCCTGAAGTGCTGGCATCCCATATAGGCACTGGTTCTAGTCCTGGCTGCTCAGCTTCTGATCCAGCTCTCGGCTATGGCCTGGAAAGGCAGTAGAGGATGGCCCAAGTCCTTGGGCCCTTGTACCCATGTTGGAGACCTGGAAGAAGCTCCTAGTTCCTGGCTTCGGATTGGCACAGCTCCAGCCACTGCGTTCATCTGAGGAGTGAACCAGTGGATGGAAGACCTCTCCTCTGTCTCCACCTCTCTCTGTAACTCTGTCTTTCAAATAAATAAAATAAATCTTTAAAAAAATAACAAATGGGGTTAACTTATTTAATATGTATGTGAGCAGACATTTGAGAAGGTAGGACTTTCCATAAAAAGAAATAGCCACCTTGTGGGGGACATTTCTAGAACAGACAACTATGGATATATGTGACCAAATTATTTTACTTTCCATAATTACCTATAGATTAGCCTATGTATATTAGAGATGATACTGATCCATTTTTGTCACCTAGACAGCTAAACTTGGAAAATGTCTGTGTAGCTGAGGGTCATCTAGAACACAGATGATCATTAGCCTTTGAAAGAAAATGAGAGTTAAAATTTACAGTTTGCTTGGAACAGCTGTCTTATTCTCAGCTGGCAGCTTAAGGAGATCTGGTAGTGTGCAAATGGCCTGCTAGGTTGGTGACAGCTTCTATTTGTTTCCCTGCATATTATTGACATTCAACAGTAATATGGAACTATTATTCTGCAAAAGTATGATGGCTAACCTAATGTTGCACATTACTGCTTTGTTAAAACTGTAACATAAAATTTCATTTATTGGGTTTAAAATGAAGGATTTTGATGAGTTATTTGGTATGTACACTGAATAAGTACAAATGATCAATTGCATATATATGAAATATGTGATTACTCTTAAAAGAATAAAGATTAACCAGGATATGTTACATATCAGGTGAATAATCTAATATTTTCATACATTTACTTTTATACAAATGTGCACAAAGGTGTGTATATGAGGGTTTTCCAAAAGTTCATAGAATCATGCCATGCAATTATACTGTGAATTTTCTATAAACTTTTTGAAGCTACCTTATAAATAAATAAAGATTATAACTATCATTATTATATATAAAACAGTGTATTTCTGGATTGTAGTAAATTAAAAGATTCTATTGTGCTTAAATAAAATTCAAATTTTCATATATTGTGTAAACATATCAAAATATTTGTCTAATAAATTTAAAATGATTTAAAAGGTCATATATTTAGTATGTATGTATAGAGTGTTATATTCCGTTTAAAATATAACAAATTATCACAATTAACATTTGATAATATATCTAAATCATTACATTAGTTACATTAATACATTAGTAACACTGAACAAATCAAATATTCTGACTAGAAAAACAAACATATCTAGCTTTTGATGGTAAAGTAAAATATAATAATATTTTCTTAGGTTTAACAAGTACTGTAAGTTTGACATTTCAGAAATTCAATACATGGGTCTGCACTACACCATAATAGATTAAGCCTCCACCTGCAGTGTGGGCATCCCATATGGGCACTGGCTTGTGTCCTGTCTGCTCCTCTTCTGATCTAGCACTCTGGTCTCTAAGGCCTGAAAAATCAGTGGAGGATGGCCCAAATTATTGGGCCCCAGCACCCACATGGGAGACCCAAAAGATGTTCCTGGCTCCTGGCTTCAAATTGGTCTAGCTCTGGCCATAATAGCCATTTCAGGAGTGAACCAGCAGATGGAAGACATTTCTGTCTCTCTCTCCCTATCTCTATAACTCAGCCTCTCAAATAAATAAATAAATCTTTAAGAAAAACCAAGAATGTTGTATGCAACAGAATGGATATTTTTTAGAAAAGAAAAAAATGAATACACGTGGGGCCAGCGTGTGGCATAGCAGGTAAAGCTGCTGCCTGGGATTTCACCATCCCACATAAACACTGCTTTCTGTCCCAGGTGCTTCACCTCTCATCCAGCTCCCTGATAATGGCCTGGGAAAATCAGTGAAGATGGCCCGAGTGTGTTTGATTCTCTGCCCCCATGCAGGATAGCTGGATGAAACTCCTGGCTCCTGGCTTTTGCCTGGTCCAGCGTTGGACCAGGAGTGAGCCAGCAAACATTTCTCTATGTGTCTCTCCCTTTCTCTAACTCTGACTTCCAAAATAAATAAGTAAATCTTAAACAATGAATGCACTCATCAAGCCCACCTTCTGCTTTATTGTACACTTAATGAATGCATTGATAATTCTAACAGATGGAACCAGACTTAAGGAATTAGAGTTTTAATATTTACTAATGTATAGAAATAAAGGTGAGAGATTACATTCAAAAGATGAGTATGAAAACATATTTAACTTTGGAACGTGTTGCAGTTATATTACTATGCATATAGTTTATACTTTAGAATATTCACTTTTTGCAAAATACTCTATGAAATCCAAACTTTGAAGGAATCAATCTCAATCAATATTCTTTGTATAAAGAACTTTTGAATGACTTTGGTAGATTCCATTTTGTGCAATAGTTCTAAACTTGATAATCAGATGATTTGACTTGTAAATATAGCAGTTTTATTTTTTAAAGTGAAACTATACTTGAATGCCAACATATAAACAAGAAAAACTGTTGCTGAACTGAGAAGCCTACTACACTATCTCTCATCAGCCTCTCCTTCTCTTAGGGGTACTTTCTGAGCTATGTGTTAGGACTGCTAAGGTTTGTAAAACCATTTAAACTTTAAACTTTATGAAGATTTTTCCTTCTCTATGATTTTGCTTTAGCTATACTCCATAATTGAGTCAGGCATGCATCTACATTTTTATTGAGAGTAAAGTTTGGACTTTCACTAACTCATTTTTGATCTTCTCATAAATAGATTGCAATAGCAAACCTGAGTTTTCATTAATATATTTTATTTTTATTTATGTAACATTGTGCCAGACCTATTTGTTTCAAATGATCAATTTTGAAAATTTTTCTTCCTAAGAGAAGCATTTTCTTAAAAAAATATTTTAAAAATAGATCTATCTACCTAAAAGGCAGAGTGATAGAGGAGAGACAGAAAGGTCTTCCATCTTCTGGTTAACTTCCAAAATGGTTGTAACAGCCAGCACTGGGCCAGGGTGAATCAAGGAGCTTGGAACTGCATTCAGGATTTCCACATGGGTTATCAGTGGCTGAACCCACATGGGTGCAGTGGCCCAACTACTTGGGCCATCTTGTTCCAGTGGTAATTTCTATGAAACTTGACTGTCCAAATATCCCTGCAAATGGTAAGAGAGCAAGAATGTCAAAGAGGATGTAAACAGAGAGAACTCATCTTACCAAACTTAAAATTTACAAAGCTGCAAGAAGTCAGTGTGATACCAGCACAAAAGCAAATAGAGTACTGAGGCAGAATAAAGAGTCCCCAGTTATTATTTATCAATGTGTAGTCTTGCAGCTTCTTGCTAATGTTCCTGGGAAGGCAGAAATGATAGCCCTGGCACCTGAGCCCCAGTAATCAGCAGAGATGCTGCCCCTCCTTTTTCTTCTTTTCCTTTCCCTTCCTTTTCCTTCTTTTCCCTTCCTTTTCCTACCCTTCCCTTCCTTTCCCTTCCCTTCCCTTCCCCCCTCCCTCCCTCCTTCCTCCTTCCCTCTTTCCTTCCTTCCTCTCTTCTCTCTCCCTCTCCCACACCCCCATCTTTCCCTCTCAAACACTTTGAAAAATGCCTCTCCATAGGTAAAATTTAAAATTAAAGCCTCACTTCCAAGCTTTAAAAATTAGCAACGGTATATGTGAACATTATAATAATAAAACATAAAAGAAAATAGGGTATCAGGATCAGACAATTATTTCTGAAATGAGACAAAAATACATAATGGGAGAATGTGGTAAATATAAACACCTAAAATTAAATTTAAAATTAAATTTAAAATGTATAGAAAATATTCAGACATATCTGAATCATGAGAACATTTCATAAATTAATAAGAAAAGAATAGAAAAATTAATAAAAAAAAAGCTCGGGAAAGGCTCCACTACAGAGGAAGTACTGCTATAATTAAAATCCTCTGAAGAAAATATCAGAGAATTACAAAATTAAAACAACACAGCAATGGATATCCTTCAGGTTGCCACAATTCTTGGTCTGAAACCACAAAATCATAATTTGGGAAACAAGAATACTCATTAGTTCCTGGGAGCAATATTCATATATAACACATTATTTGGACATAAGTATGATGAACAGTATTAAAGTTGTTGCTATATCTTAACAATCAGTAATTCTAAATCTGGTGTACTTTGGCCAATATAAACATAGAGTCACATAAAAAGATGTTGTGAAACTGCACATAGAAACCACAGGGCCAGAATTTTGGCACAACAGGTTAAGCCTCCATCTGCAGTGCTGGCATTCCATATGGATACCAGCTTCAGTCCTAGCTGTTCCACTTCCAACTCCCTGCCAATGTGCTTGGGGAAGCAGTGGAAGATGGCCCAAGTCCTTCAGCCCTTGCACCCATGTTTTTACCTTAACTTCTTGTGTATAAGAATTGATTTTGATGTTCCTTAATATTTGCTATAAAACTTTTCAATATTATTATCTGGAAATAATGCCTTATTATTTGTTGGAGAATTCTTAATTCTATGTTAATTTATTAATGGATAAAGAAATATTTAAATTTATAATCCATATTTTCCAGAAACATGTATATTTTGACTGTTTTTAAATATATTGATGTAAATTTGTTCCAAATATTATTCATTTTTTTCTGATGATTTGACACTATTATTCCTTTTAAAACACTGTTTCTAGTGATGTTAACCATCAGCATTATAAAAATTATGATTTTCATTTGAAAAAAAAAAAAAAAAAAAAAAGAAGAATCTTCTGGCTCCTGGTTTCAGCCTGGCTCAGCCTTGACTATTGAGGCCATCTGGGGAGTGAACCAGTGGATGAAAAATTATCTCTATATATCTCTCCTCTCAATAACTCTGACTTTCAACTGAATAAATAAACCTTTTTAAAAAAGCAATCTTACAACCACTGAGTAACGGACTGGTTTATTCATACAATGGAATAAAGTATAGCAGATACACAGCTTTTATACAATTGCTTCTATAGCAGGACACATATTCCTCAATAATCACTGTTCTGCAAGTGGCTGATGAGAAATACTGAAGTGTGTGGGACAAATTATAGTCAAAAATTTTAAGAAGCCCCCAAATTTTGAAACTTTATAACCAAAGCATTAATACTTTCAATAAACATGAATACAGTTAAATTATAAAATTGCTGATCTTTAGTAATGAGATGCTTGAGAACATGCAGTACCATATCTTTTGAAAATATTATAAAAGGTAGTTTTATAAAGACATGGTACCTGAACAAGGTACCCTTCCTCCCCTGAAGCACTGGGACCATTACTATTAATAATATATTCCCCAGCCGGCACCGCGGCTCACTAGGCTAATCCTCTGCCTTGCGGCGCCGGCACACCGGGTTCTAGTCCCGGTCGGGGCACCGATCCTGTCCCGGTTGCCCCTCTTCCAGGCCAGCTCTCTGCTGTGGCCAGGGAGTGCAGTGGAGGATGGCCCAAGTCCTTGGGCCCTGCACCCCATGGGAGACCAGGATAAGTACCTGGCTCCTGCCATCGGATCAGCGCGGTGTGCCGGCCGCAGCGTGCCTACCGCGGCGGCCATTGGAGGGTGAACCAACGGCAAAGGGAAGACCTTTCTCTCTGTCTCTCTCTCACTATCCACTCTGCCTGTCAAAAATAAAAAAAAATAAAAAATAAATAAATAAAAAAAAAGAAAAAGAATAATATATTCCCCAGAGTCATTGGAATGCAGGACCTAGAAAAGATGTTACCTGAATTCCACTTCTTCAGGCACACAATCCGCAGAAAACATGTATTCATCCTGTATGACCAGGGCAAGTTCTTCTTCTTATTGTCTATGCTGGGACTGGGGCTTTTGTATTATAAACCCCAGAATTACCCATGGCCACCCAACAGGACATGGAGAAGATCCCATACTCATCACACAATCTTAGGGCAATAACTATTGTTGCCACAAGTCCCAGAATCACTTGGGCTTTCCTAGTTGGACAAGGTAATCCCATCTATATCCCACACCACAAGGATCATGGCTACAGCTAACACAACCCTCAGGTTTCTGACACTCAACTCTCTGTTAACTGAAAACACACACCTTTTGAAGCACATGTCTGTGTCAAAGTCACTCTAGCACTGCAGTGAACTGCTGCAGACTAGACAACTGTGACACTCGACGACCTTGCTGACACTGATTATAACTGATATTATCAGTTAGAGGTTACTCTTCTGGAAGGATGAAGAAGGAATAAAACTGTAGTTCCCTTTGTAAATGTTTATTCTTTTCTACTTAAAAGAGTAGAAATTTATTAAAACATCATTTATTACATCTCAGTGTTGAATACATACCTATTTTATATTCAAATATTTTGAATGTGTAATTTTTTTAAATTGTGAAGAACATAATTTAAATAAAATATATTAGATATAATTAAAATACTTGACTAAAATAATGTCTTCTGAAGTGTTTACTTATAAATGAAATATACAATTCCTTAGGAAAACATAAATAATGAATGATAAATTACATTACTATAAATTAGACATTATTTTTATGATAATTTTAACATCAAAGGTATGTTTGGTTTGGTATATTAAAAAGTAATTTGGAAGATTATCCTGGTAAAATGGTAAGATTTAGAACAAACATTCTGCATCTGAATTAACAGCCAAAACAGTTTGTCTAATTCTAAAACAAATTACCAATTTTAATAAATAGAATTGATATTTGTTTAAATTCTTCTAAAATAGTTCTATTTTGATGAAATATGATTTTAAAAGAATATGCAAAGCAGTGGGGAATAGAACATTGTTAAATAAGCATTTTTGAAAAAACTGAATAGCTATCTAAAGTTTTTTGATATATTTGTATCATACTATTTCCCAAATATCATCAGCCCTGAATTGAAGTCTAATTACATAAACCTCAGAATAATTAGGAACATTAAATACAAAATGTTCAAGTTGGGGCCAGAATCAGTGTTTCCAAGATTCCCAGGTGATTCCAGTTTGTATCCTGAGATCAACACATATGTAGCACAGATATATCATCTAGATCAAATAAAAAATCCTATGCCAGAGAGGAAGATATTTGCTATAACAAACATCATGTAACAAGTCTGGATATTTTGGGAAAGAATTAGAATTGCTACCTCACTTTCATGATCAAGATGATTTAAAATTCCAAAATAAATTGTATAAATTATGAATGGGATAGAGAAAAACTACATTATCAGTTTGCTCATAATTTTTTTTTAGTTTGCTCATAATCTTGATCAGAAGAAAGCTTTCCTAAGTCAAACAACTTTACCTTTTTAAATGAACATGTATAATTTTATGGTAAGCTCATAAAAGTGCTGTATACAATATAGATTATTCTCACTTTACTATATTTAAAATTTCTATCATTGGCAGTTTCTTTACAACTGGTAATGTAAAGGTGACTGCCTGTATTATAAATTATTCATCAATTAATTTCACTACAAAAAGAATGTTAACACAGTCTATGTGGCAGGAATGTTTCCTGAGCTGTAGGTGAAGTGACGCCTGCCTTCAGGAGTTTACTGTGTAGGGGAAGAAAACATAGGACTAGTTCAACAAATATCAGAGGTAAAATATAAAACATGAAGAGGAAATGGAGGGGCTAGAGCAGCAATAAAGGGTTTACTGGGAGTAAATAGAGTAGTCAGGGAAGGATTCACTAAAAAGTTAACTTCTAACTCCCAATCTGGGTGGCCAGATCCTGTAAGGCTTCACAGGAATAGAAGAACTGGACCTTTTACTCTGAGTGAGATGGGAGCTGCCTGAGAGGCTGAGCTGGAGAACAACATGATTTGAGCTTTAAAAGGTTCTTGTTTGGGTTCCAGAATTCAGGAAGGTGCTTCATAAAAATTCAAACTGCAGAAAAATAACAATGATGCCAACATGGAAAAGAAAGAAGATGAGATAAGAATAAAGCATAGAATTACTTCCCTATTAATTCAAAATCTATTGAGTACACTGTGGATATCTGATTAGGATTTTAAAAAACTGAGTTAGTTGTGGATTTCTACCCTTACAGGGAATTAAAACAAAGAACACAGGATGACTTCCTGTCTTGGGTGAGAGGGAGAATTAGGGAACTCTTCTTAAGGCACTTGGCCTTTTGCTTACCATAATATCTAAGCCTCTCAACATGGGCTAGGTCTCTTGCTAACTGCTAGATTCCTGGTATTTAAAATAGTTCTTGACACATAGTCAGCAAGCAGTAGGTATTTGATTCTTATTGATAGAATGAATATGCATATGCAGCTATATGGGGAGAAAAGCATTCAAGATAATCACATAAGCAAACCCCTACAAAAATGTAAAGAATTAAAGTTTCCTCAGTCATATTTGCTGTAGCAAATGAAAATAGTGGTAGATGATATTAGAAGCATAGAATGGGTCCAAAACACAGAAGACTTTACTGGACTTGTAAAAGTATCATGACCATTTTCTTTAAGAATTGTGGAGCTCCAGATTTGAGTAGTGCTAGGAATACAACTTGTACAGGAAAGATCAATGTAATAAGACTAATAATTGATTGAGCCACTAACCAATCAGCGGGTGGGATCTATAGACCAATTAGGGTGAACTGTGTCAATCCAGACAAAATATGATGAAGGCTTCAGCACATGGTTAGCATTTGGTCCTTTCATCATTAGTGCATCCACTGTACTGAGTAGGGGTTAGTACATCTTAGCATGGCTATATATTTATTTATACTATAATTATTTTACATCTTCTTTTTTAACTGACAATATAGCATGTTTGGCACATGTGGTAGATACTTCTAATGATCTGCAAGAAGAGGATCTTCCCTTTCTATAGTAATAAGACAGTTCAAGTTTCAGTTGTACACAGATACTAGTTGGAGCTTATTTACCTGTATCTTAGAACTAGCTGTTTCCACTAATTTAAGTTTTGGCTATGGATTCCAGAATGACACTTCTGGAACTTGGTGCCACAATAATAAAACTGCTTGTGATCGAGTTCCTCTTGGCTCATTCTTACTGATTGCTTTTCACTCATTTTTTTATCTTTGCCTGCCTGAAGTAGGTGTTGAGGAGTACACATTTTTGAGACTGTTGAGATTTCCTGATGAGATAGATATACAGATCTGGGAACTATTCAGTGGTCAGTGTTTCAGTCATTTGCTAAAAGGTGAAATACAGGTGTATTACTGAATTCTAGCCAGTGGGATATAAGTGAAAGTGGGGTGCAGCATCGGAGTCATGCTCATAATTTCAGTCCTTTACTTCCTTTTCCTCCTTCCTGAGGGTGGTGCTTGATGTTGGTGTATGATCCTGGTGTTCACTCCTGATAAACCCACCTTGGTCCACTCATCCTGTAGGACACAAGGCAAGAATTTAGAAGGGTTGTATTTCATGGGGGAAAACTGTGCAACTTCTTGAGATTACTTACAAACTCAAACTTTGATATGTGACAGAGACAATTTTCATCTTATTTAAATTAATGTTATTTGGTCTCATCTATAGCAGTCAATTCAAAATATTACTATATAATTTATAAGTATGGATCATTATCACTTTGTATCACATGAAATATGATTGATAAATATAAAACTGCTTATGTTTATAAAGTAATATTAGAAAATTATTTCTCCCATTCCCTCAACCAGGAGCATAGATCATCTATATAGAAGGATCTGTGTATTATAAAGTTGAATTTGAAGTGACTTTCTCTACCATATCTGAAAGTGTAGATTAGCACAGAAAGCATCCACTATCTTCTGAGATGAACACAACACACTACGGGTTATTGGTTTCTGGTCATGGGTTCTACCAGACCCCAAATAAGGCCATTAAAAGGAAAATCAGCTATGAGAGAATCAAATCTGTATTATTTCCTATCACTCTTTATAGGAAAATACTTTAATGACATTAATTTGGATATTACTCTCTGATTTCAGAGCTTTTGGGATACTTGTTTTCATATAGATTGCAACAAAAATTTCTTTAAAAAAGAATCACTATTAAAAACAATAGGCACATGATTTTAGTAAACTTGCCACTAACATTTATCATTATTTTGGTAGGTAATTTTGAACTCTTACCTACAGATTATCACTTTAAATAGATTTATGCTTGCATACCCCATTTGACCAAATTTATTTTTGATCTAGCTTGAATATTTATATGGCTATTAGCACCCTCAAAGGAAACATTGGGAGTGTGTATAGTTCCACTTATCTTGTGTAGCAAACCATTAGAATGGTGCTTATCTAATTAATTAGCTGTACTTTGACAGAATTCACATTTCCCTGGAAACATGGTGGCCTTGGGAAGAAGAGACTACAATTCAGGCAAGTGGGAAATTGGCATACACATTCTGAAAAGAAAAAGGCCTTCAGAAAGAGACAGGAATATTTTCTTTTGTAATGCTGAAAAATCTACACTGCTAAAGACAAAAATGGTGAAATGCAAATACTGGATAGGGAAAAAAATGTTCATTTCTTGTCACATTGAAGTTGCTTTGTACATTTAGTGTTTTTTCTCTTATGAAGACTTTGCTGTTGTTTTTGTTGTTTTTCCTTGAAGTATTAAGGATGAGGACTATGTTTGTTGATCCCAAATCCCTACACTGTACTCAGTAAATAGTGGGTGTTTATAATGGTTATTGAGTGAATAAATGCAAATAATAATTACATCCAAATGTTATGATGTATGAAAAAGTTATAAAGGATTTACACAGTAAGAGATAGGTATCAACACTAAGAAATTTTACCTTCATGATGTGAAAAAAGGAAGAAGATAATAATCTCAGATAACTATATGGAAAACTGCTTCATATTCTTTTTTTAATATAGGAGACATATTTATCATGTCTGGCAATACTAAAATCCTTGGTTTTTCAGAACTATGACTTTAGATGTAAGGCTATGTTATTGAATTGTTAATTTAGAAATGTATGAACATGTGGCTAGAAAAAATGATCACTTTTCTTACACAATTTTGAAGTTAAAATATAACATTGAAAAATCTGCAAAACTATGATTATAAATACTGTGTAAAAGAAAAACTGAATGATGAACTTGAATATTCATGGTATTCTGAGAGCTGAATAAACTTGACTGTCATGAAATCCTATTCATGTAAAATTTCATGAAAAAGGAATGCAGTTACTACATGAAGAATGGATTTTTATTCCCATTAATGTTAAATAATATCAACTGACATACATTTCCAAAGTGAGACTATCAATTTGTGTAGCAGCAAGCCAATTTGATCTAAAGGTTTACAATAACATTTCATATTTTAGTAATGAAGTATTATGTTTGCAACACATAAATAAAACAGATAATGTAACACTGGAAACTTCATTTCACTCCTTCATTTCACAAAGGAGTTAGCATGTAGTGCATCAGATCCTCCAAAGGTGTCAATTATAAAGATTTGAAAGCTGCACTTCTTTATTTAATGTCTTCTTCTCACTCAGGTGTTTAATCACCAAAATCTGCTTTTGCATACCAAATTCAAAACTATGTAACAAATGTTAAGATTTTTTAAAAATAGCCTGTTCTGCGTGCAGCTAAACCAGGTGTGCATCCTAAATATCCTTTAACAGTATTGAGAATAATTTTTATTGCCACAAACAATACAAAGAAAATATGAATTGCATTAAATGGCAGAGATACCTGAAATAAAGCTTGAAATCTTTAAAAGATATCATGTATAAGGCCTATCAGGAGACATGTTTCATATTGAGTTGCTTTTCAGTATTCTCACAGGCTGCTACCATTTTGTAAGACTGCTGTTAGAGTAACTGCTAGGATACTCTAAAATTTCTAAGGTTAAATAGATGAAATTTCCTAGTGTGGATGATTTAATGAGTTTACATTCTCAGTTGTCTATCAGCTCATGCTACAGTTTTCAAGTTCCTCAAAGCAAAGAACTCGCCTTTTATAAGGTCCTTTACTGACTGGGGCTAGTTTTGGAACATATTGTTGCACATGAATAATTGTAATTTTTATCAAAGATGATCAAGAAAAGTGGCTCAGAAATCATCCCAAGGCGGCAAATCTCTGTATCTCGTGTCCCCTAACTTTGAGCGAGCACATTCAATTCAGGAAAATCACTTACAAATGAGTTTTTCACCATGGTTTAACTGTGAAGTCTTCAGAAACTAAGAAGTGAGGCTGGTGCTCCCACAGCACCTAAGGTGACAGCAGCTTGGTCCTCTTCAGCATCCTGTCAGGGTGTTTGCTCAATCTCAGGGTCTCCACTTCAGCTACCATCTTCCTAGAAGTGGTCTTGTCCTCATAAACAGTGTAGTGAAACACTGGAATTCATGGTTGTGAGCAGGAGGTCTGCAAAAATGTAAAAATGCACGTTATTTGTAGAATTTCACCCTCTCATAGGGCCCAGGTTGATCCAGATGTTGGGCAGTTCCTGTGTGAAGGGAGTTTAGGGAGGCCAGGGGCGGGAAGGCAGCAGAATCCTTGCTAGAGCTGCAGAGTTTCCAAAGCTGGGCCTTGCCATTGCTAAGCAACTCACCAACGTGGCAGGCAATAGACCCGCCTTCTGTGACGTGTGCTACCCTGGCCTTCCACTAGAAAGAGCAGCGAAGCCGTGTGCTATGCTAGGAGAGACTACTTCTCCAAACAAGGACTCCCGGGATGGCCCTGGCTGTGGGGCGCCTGTGCGTGCTCATCCTCACGGCTGGGCGACAGGTGAGGTGGCCTGGAGGATTTCACACGTCTGTACAGCTGGTGAGAGGGGCTGTGGGGTGGCGGGCACATATGCCCCTCCCTACCTAGCTTCCTCCTCCTGCCCAGGGACCATGACAAGTACATGGATGCCTGCCAAGTGTGCTTCTCTGCGCCGCCTTGAACCTGGACGTGGTGCAGCCGACAGCGACCCCTGGGTGTATACGGGGGTGGGGTGGGGGGGACACCTGTCTTCTGTCTGCAATGCCGGGCTCAGGGGCCTCTAGCCACTGGTCCCGGCCCCTGTGAGGTAAGGAGAATACATGTGTGTCCTCAGACTCCAGTCTCACGCAGCCCACTGAACAAGGAGCCAGCCAAATCCCATTAGCCCAGGGATTCAGGGTCGCCCGATGGGCCCTCAGAGAGCCACACCTGGTCCCTGGAGGGGCTGGGTCGCCTGCCTTTCAGCTTGGAAGAGAGCAGGAGAAAGCCCCAGAGAAGCAATGCAAGGGACCTGGCCATGAAGGCTGAAATCTCAGGAAGCAGCTCCACGTGGATATGAACTTTTAGCTCCTGGGATCTTTCTTTTAAATCTCTGTTTGAAGGTCTGAGTGAAAGCATTAGGTGTAAATAATACAGAGACTGAATCTACCTTTTGCAGAATGAATGAGCTTTTTTATATATATAATGACGTAGATGCAGTTTTGCAAATGAAACTGTGGAAGTGGCTGTTAGGGTTGTTTATAAATGCTGTCAAGCAGAAAATCAGCGAACATCCTCTTCCAGGGTTATTAGGTCAAAAATTACCTGAGTGGTTAGGCCAGAATTAGTGTAAACGTGAATTATGTTTACAAAACATGCCTACTTAAAGGGTTTTGCTACTGCAAAGATGAGCTTGAGATTATATTTAGAAGGTTTAGAGAAATTCATGATTATTCTTGACATATTTCATTTACAAAACACTTTTGATTGCAACAAGCATGTTACATGGAGAATATAAAGTAGTTTTCAAATAGTGTTCTTTCTTGGATTACAGCTATTGCTTAACATGGTGCAAGTTAAGTGTGCATTGCAACAAAAATAAAGTCCATGCCTCCCCCTAAAAAATGTATATTACCTATAAAAATCATGTAGACAATGTATAACAAATAATTTTATTCCCCTAGTTACACTAATTCTGTCTTTGTACACATTTAAATTAAAAAAAAAAACTTAGCCCGTTATGGAGTTGGATGTATTGAACAATGTTAAACCTAGGTGGATGTGAAAGCAATCAAAAGGTAACCCTAAATATGGATTTTGAGTTTTTGTGACTAAACATTGAAACAAGAAAAGGCATAATGCTTACCCAGTGATCAGCTGGATGTATAACACACATATACATATATAAAATGTTGAATATAGACGTGCTACTCAGTGCTTACCCTTTCATGCCTACGTCCTTTCTAATTACTACACCTTCCTTGATGCAAAAACACTGTTCCACTTTACTTATTTACTTAACTCTTGGCTTACATTTGAGGAAAAATTAAAATGTTGTGTTCCCTGAGGGAGAGCAATAAGAGGACAGATTATTACTTCAATCCAATAAAATAACCTTGCTTTTAATTTCTCAAAATTGAGGATTCCCTTCCTGGCATGGAGACTGTTTCAAAAGCAATTACATTTTCCCCTCAGATTACGATTGATGTTAAATAGCCCAGCCCAGGCAGCTACAGAAAGGTAATTAGATGGAATCTGGTGAAAATCTATACCTTTAAAAATTTTTATTATAAAGTTTTTATTTATATAAGGTGAACAAATTTCATATATTTCATATAGAGAGAATTAGGAGCATAGTGAAATTCCCACTCTAGTCTCACTTCCACTCTCCCTCCTCCTTCCTTTCTTACCCTTTAATTTTTACAATGATATAAGTTCAGTTTATTGCCATTGTGAGAAGTGTGGAGAAGTACTTCAAGATAATACAAGACAGAAAAGATAAGCTTAAGAAAATTTAACTTAGAAAAATGTAATTTGGTGCTGGCACAGTGGCGCAGTGGGTTAACACCCTGGTCTGAAGCACCATATGGGTGCCAGTTCTAGTCCTGACTGCTCCTCTTCCAATCCAGCTCTCTGCTATGGCCTGGGATAGCAGTAGATGGCCAGAGTCCTTAGGCCCCTGCACCCACATGGGAGACCTGGAAGAAGCTCCTGGCTCCTGGCTTTGGATCAGCACAGCTCCCGCATTGTGGCCATCTGGGGAGTGAACCAGTGGATGGAAGACCTCTTTCTCTGTCTCTGCCTCTCTGTAACTCTGTCTTTCAAATAATAAAATAAATCTTTTTTTTTAAAAAAAGTAATTTGGTCACCTCTATTAGTAATATGCTTCTACTTTCTTCAAAAAAAAAAACCACAATTCTTTGCATTTAAAATGAAATTTAGTGGTGATATATGCAAGATGTTCTAAATGTCCTATAGAATTAGATTTAGTTATCTGAGTAATTTATATTCAAGTACATGTGTACATATTCAATGTTGTCAGTACTAAAGTTAAAATTCAATGTCATATTTTTAAGATTTTTGATTAAGAAATGCAATAATTAGAAAAGTTTCTTCTATACCTTGTTTAACTCAACATCTTTTAAAGAATACATGTTTGCACTTACAGATTCACACCACAGTAGTCCCTGCTATGTCTACAATTTTCAGAATATAATAATTATGTACATACTCTCCAGTAAGCACTCTATAATCCTACAAACTATTTCTATCATCAGGAATGTTTATGTCCATATCTTTCTACTTATATATGTAAGCATACATGTAAAATATTTTTCTGAATGATGTTGAAGTTTGCTAGATTTTTTTCCAAATTGCTCTGAAATAACTTGCCCTACTTCACACTCTTATATAAAACCTCTACCATAACAGCAAAAGAGCAAAGAGCTTTCCTGCCCTCCTAGGCTGAAAGTTACCAGAAGACATCATTTCTAGGATTGACTCAGCTTGCATCAGCTGTCCCCTGGCTGCATATGCCCTGTTTCCCACTTCCATCACACCCCAGGCATGGTGGCTTTCAGTGCACACACTGCTCAGCTGTCTTTGGTGCTCCTCTCTCTGGCAATGTTCATGAGAGCATAGATTTGCCCCCTATGTACCATCAAATATTCTTTTTATTTTTGTCTTCCTAGTAGATGAAAAACAGTATATATTTTAATTTTTAAATGAATTTACAAAGAAAAAAACTCCACATTATATAATGCCTCAGTTTCACAAAAATGAGCCCAGTAATTGAGCACCTATTGTGTGTCTCATACTGTGAATAAAACATAAAATGCCCTATTTTCATTAATGTGTAGTCTAACCACTATTTACCCCTAATTATACATATTTTAAAATTTTGTACACTGCAGTACATTTTATAGTGTCAGAATTTATATGTCTAGTTGAATTCCACGATATTGTCCATACATGAGACTCAAAACAGACATGTATACTCTTAAATCAGTAAGAGCAATTTGGGAATTACCTTTTATAAATGCTTATTATATCTGCTTGTATATCTATTACTGCCCTACCTAATTATTCATTTCTACTCAGAATTATCACTGAACAATATATAATAACATATACCTATATTTTATTTCTTTTTTCTTTGAATTTATTATGATGACCCATGTGTATCATGAGTAAATTCCTTGACTCCAATTCAAATCCAAGGAGATTGTGGCTACCTGGATTTTCATTTTCATTATTAGGTCATCAACTCTTATCTAAATTCTGCAATTGGTCCTAGAAACTTTCATGTTTACTACATCTCAGAATCACCCAGGGATAATGGTCTTTCTCCTTTGCAGGATATTCTTCTCTGGATTTTATGGCACTGATAATTAATATTTTATATCCATGACAATATATTCCATGACATATTTCCTTCATTTAATTTCCAGAAATTTTCTTTTTCTAAAGTTTTATTTATTTATTATTTATTTGGTAGAGTTATAGAGAGAGGGAGAGACAGAGAGAATAGTCTTCCTTGTGCTGGTTCACTCCCCAGATGGCTGCAAAGGCCAGGGTTGAGCTATTCTTACGACAGGAGCTAGGAGCTTGTTCCAGCTCTCCCACATGGGTGCAGGAGCCCAAAGATTCAGGCCATCTTATTCTTTCCCAGGTCATAAGCAGGGATATGGATTGGAAGAGAAGCAGCCTGGACCTTACCTGGTACCTGCTGTGGGTGGATGCTTAGCCCACTATGCCTTAGCCCCAGCACCACACCTAGAAATTTTCTTTATAGTCTGTTTTTTAAAAAAGATTTATTGATTTATTTAAAAAACAAAGCTAGAGAAGACACAGAGAAATCTCCCATCTGCTGGTTCACTCACCAAATGGCCAAAATGGCCAGAATTGCGTGGAAGTGAGGAGCTTTAACTGGGTCTCCTATGTGGGTGGGAGCAGCCCATTCCCTTGGGGCATCCTCTACTGCTTTCCTAGGTGCATTAGCACAGAGCTGGATTGGAAGTGGAACAGCCAGAACTTGAATTAGTGCCCATATGGAATGCTGACTTTTCAGACAGTAGCTTTACCTGCTATAACACAAGGGCGGACCCTATTTTTTGTTTTAAGTGTGAACATAATTAACTGTTTTCACCTAATTTATTTATTCATGTTTATCATGCTATTATTGCTACTGTTACGTATTTCTGTTAGGCCATCACAAAACACACCAAACACTGGAGTAAGGAAAAGGGTTTATTGGGGGAAAACCCAGCAGGCTGGAAGGAAGGGGTGAAGAAGGAAAAGAGAGAGGAGGAGAGTATAAGAGAGAAACAGAGAGGAGAGGAGCTAGCGAGGACAGAAGAGAGAGAAGAGAGACAAGAGGGGAAAGGAGAGCAGATGACAGGAGCCAAGAGAGCCACATGTTCAGGAACAGGCCCTTTTAAAACTTTGCCAGAGGGCGGGCAGGGAAGTAGGAATATCAAATCCCATTAGGATGGGGGTGGAGCTTGACATCAGTGGTTGGGCCATGTGGCTACCTGGCTTTCAGCAATGGTGGTGGGAACCGGGGCATAGGATGTAAATCAGAGTGTAGATCGCACCATAGATAAAATTGTGCCAGTTTCCTAACAGCTACTATTAAATAACTGTTCCACTCACATGAATCACAATACCATTTTTCTTGTCATGCCACTACCACTTATCTTTTTTGTATTCAATTTTATTATTTTTATCTGTTTTTGTCATTGATGCCTCACTGCAAGGCTTTATATCCATGAAAACATGTGTATATCTGTTAGCTTTTTCATTGTGAGTATTCAATTCATTTGAAGTTCCATAATATATTCTATTAAATTGGATCTATACATTTTTTCACAAAACCTTTTTGAGACTATGGACTCTTTTCAGCCCTTCAAATCATACATTCTTTTAAAATAATTTATTTAATTAAAATAATGAGTAACTGGATTTCTCAATTTGATGAAATCCCAATTGTTAATTTTGGCTTTTACTGCCTGTGCCTCCAGGGTCTTTTCCAAGAAGTCTTTGCCTGTGCCTATATCTTGTAGGGTTTCTCCAATGTTCTCTAGTAATTTGATGCTGTCAGGTCATAGATTTAGATCTTTAATCCATGTTGAGGGGATTTTTGTGTGAGGTGTAAGGTAGGGGTCTTGTTTCATTTTTAGCTTGTCTTGACCTATTTAGTATCACCTGTGTACACCATGAGTCTCACAATTTGTGCCAGTTCTATTACTGAATATGCAAACAATTTGGTTGCCTTTTTCTATGGGGGATAATGAACTCACTGAAAATGCTCTGGTTTGCACTAACATTTCTCACAAGCCCAGTAATCAGAGGTCTTTAGTTCCAGTGTAGTGATTAATCTTATGAAGCTCATATATTTTTAAAAGATTTATTTATTTATTTGAAAGTCAGAGTTACACAGAGAGGAGAAGCAGAGAGAGAGAGAGAGAGAGAGAGTGTCTTCCATCCATAGGTCACTCCCCATTTGGCCACAATGGCTGGAGCTGCGCTGATCCAAAGCCAAGAGCCAGAAGCTTCCTCTAGGTAATCCCATGTGGGTGCAGGGGCCCAAGGACTTGGAGCATCTTCTACTACTTTCCTAGGTCATAGTAGAGAGTTGGATTGGAAGCGGAGCAGCCAGGACTCAAACCGGCACCCATATGGGATGCCAGCACTGGAGGTGGCAGCTTTAACCACTATACCACAACATCAGCCCCTAGCTCATTTATTTTTAAACTCTAAAGATTTTTATGGAACACCAAATTGACCATTATCTTTGAAAATGCCCATGGTCTATATCCAGACACTTAGTATCCTCTATATAAGTACCCATTTTGGAGTGCATGAACTTTTCCAGATGGGATTTATTTTATTTTTTAAATGTTTATTTATTTAATTTATTTGAAAGGAAGAGTTACAGAGAAAGAAGGAGAATGAGAGAGGGTGGGAGAGGAGAAGGGGATTTCCCATCTAATCGTTCACTCCCCAAATGGCTGTGTCAGACCAAACAAGGAGCCATGAAATCCACCAGCCCTCTCACATGGGTGGTGGCAAGTATGTGACAACTTTAACTATCACCTGCTCCTGCCCAGGCACATCAGAAGTTATCTGGATGCAAAAAAGTATACCCAGGACTCAAATTGGTACTCTGATGTGGGATCTAGTCATTGCAAACAGCAGATTATACCACTGCATCAGCGTATCAACCCTGTACACATTCTCTTAAGCAGATGTAACACTTCTCTCTTTTAAAATGATGTACTCTTTACTTTTTCCATAGGACTATAACTTATAAATTGTGAAATTAATGGCTATAGTTTTTGATTTGTGTGTCTTTAATATTATCCTGATAATTGGCCTGATGTTTTCTTTGGCCTTTTTGCATCTAATTATTATTTAATTGTAATTGAGTACTGTTCAGCAAATTCCTGTTTTCTGCCACTACCTTACTACTGCTCCCATATTATTTCTGGGTACTACTTCTAGTAATTAGCATATGATTTATAACAGATATATCTTTTTTATTTTATTATTTATATTTACTACTATCAGCTATATAAATCATCAATGTCCTAGTGAAAACCAATCATAACCATATTTTAAGGTTTGTTTTGAATTTATTTCCAGGAGATTGTACATCATAATTGTTCTACTGTCAACCATTCCTAGGTCTGTGAAACCTAGGGCATCTTTGTCACATTTTAATTCTGTGGTCACTGAGCTTACTGTTCTCTAATTTCTCTTGTTCACTTTTGTTTAAACATGTATCAGAAACATCATAATCCTATGTGATTATTTTTCCTTTAAAGGCCACATATATTTTGTATATCCCTGATTTCTATGAAACAATAAATGCACCTTCCATTGTTAAATTTTAAATAGTATTTCTAGATACAAGAAACTTCACTTGAAAATTTTCCTGATTATTGTCATGGCTTTTTATGTATTTCCATGTACTCTTCCTTATTTTCAATTTTTATGTAATTGTGATGAATTATTTTTCAGTAAGTTCCCTTTTTATATCTCCTTGTCGCATTAATTCTAATTCAGATTACCTGGTTTGATCCCAGGTTTTGTTCCTGATTCATTTTTTATTAATACAGGTGTTGTGAGGCATTAGTGATGGCTCAAGTAACTGGGCTTCTGCTACCAATTTTGGAATCCAGGACTATATTCCTGTCTCTTGGCTTCAACCTTGTGTCAGCCTGGGCAACTGTGGGTATTTGGGAAGAGTGAATCAGTTTATAAGTGACTTTCGTTTTGTGTTTCCTTTTCTAAGATTTATTTTATTGATTTGAAAAGTAGTTTTTTTTTGGGGGGGGGTGGGGGGGCTTCTATCTACTGGTTCATTCCCCAAGTGGCCGCAGTAATAAAGGCTGGGCCAGGATGAAGCCTAGAGCCAGGAGCTTCATTCAGGACTCCCAAATGTGTGGCAGGGGCCCAAACACTTGGGGCATCTTCTGCTGGTACCCACAGTACATTAACAGGAAGCTGGATTGGAAGTGAAGCAGACAGAATTTGAACTGGTCTAAATATGTAATATTAGCATTGCAAGCAGTGGCTTAACTCATTACACCAAAATGCTGCTGTCTTTCTTATCTTACTTCACTCTTTCTGTGTCTTTCTACTTCTCAAATATATGATTCATTTTCATGTGGAAAAATATTCAAGTAAGAAAAACCTAGAAAACTGCCTTTGGCTTTGATTATATTTGATGAATAATTTAATTGAAACTACTTTGAATTACATTAAGTACAAATGAAAATGGAATGATTTGCCTAAAGATGTAACTTTCAAAAGTCTGCAACACAACCTAAATCTATAGACTGGCTGGTAGAATTATATGTAAAGCTGTTTAAGAATCTGTCACTGGAGCTGGCATCATGGCATTACAGGTTAAGCCACTACCTGCAATGCTTGCATCTCATATGGATGACGGTTTAAATCCCAATGGCACCACTTGCAATTCAAATCCCTGCTAATGATCCAGGGAAAGCAATGAATGATGGTCCATGTCCTTGGGTGGGAGACCCAGATGAAACTCCTGGCTCTTGACTTTGATCTAGCCCAATCCTGGCCATTGTGACTATTTGGGGAGTGAACCAGCAGATGATCCTAATCTTCCTCCTCATTCTCATATTTTTCATTCTATCAGTCTATCATCTATATATCAATGTATCATCTATCTATCAATCTATCATCTACCTCTCTTTTTCTCTTTGTAACTCTGCCTTTAAAATAAACCAATAAATATTTTTAAAAAGAACATGTATCTGATTCTGTTCTCTACACATCCCTGGTCCTGCCCATGAATCCCATTCAGCCTCCAAAATGCACTCACCGGTAGTCCCTGGCAGCACAGCCCTGGCCCATGGGAACAGGCACAGGGTTCAGCCCAGCAAGAAGACCCTGCCCTGCTCACTCAGTTCCCGTGTTCAGCCACACCAGCCTGCAGTTACCGAGAGTGCCCATCACTCACCTCAGCAGCCCCAACCCCACCAGCACTTGCTAGTCCCTCAGTGATGCCCCCGATGCCTCCTCAGGACAACTGCTAACAGAGCCCACTGAGGGGAAGCCTGTGGCTGGCAACCCTACATCCATCAGGGACAATGGCTTCCCTGAAAACATCCAAACCAGCAGGTAGGGGACACTGCACTCAGGCCCCTCAGGACAGGCACTTGCTGCCCCAGCCAGGGCCTGCCCACCACATCAGAGCACTATCCTAGATCCCTGCACTTCTCACAGTGAGGACCTCTGGTTTAAAGCCAGTGGAAGTGCTGGTGTGAGCGCCACTGTCCTGACCCAGGCACCCATGCCATGTGGATGGCCAACTACCGTGCAGTGAGTCCTGCCTCCCATCCTGCTGGGATCCCACTACTGTGCAGGTCCAGGGCACCAGGAACATGAGTGGGAGCAGCACCCATGTCCTGTGCTGTCCAGGAGCTGAGGGAGGATGGGACTGGTGCTCCCTGTCTGGGTTTCAGAACAGCAGTGTAGACCAGCAGGAAGTTCCCTTCCCAGTGCTGTCCTGGTGGGGAAAACTGCTGATGGCATCCCACAGGGGAGCAACAAAGACACACCTAGCAGTGTTTGGCCACATCCAGTGAACCAATGACCGTGGGAACCTGGTCCTAGCACTCACCATGTCCAGGCATTTCTTGGGGGTGTGGCGCCATCTATGATACCTCCGTGGGCTTCACTGTCCGCCCCATCAGTCACATGGCTTGTGAGGCACTGCCCCCTTCCAGGAGATGGCCAATCTGTCCATGGCATCGCGGTCACATTTTGCTAATGACAGGTGCACACACAGTCCAGCCACACCTTACACTACCAGCCCAGTGTCTGCACCATCAACACCAAGAGCAGCATGCTACAGAGCAGCTTGTTAAAGGTGAGGTCTTCTAAACACAGTCAGGCCAAGAGGTCTCTGAAATTATAAAAATCAAACAAGACAAAGTATTCTTGCTGCTTACGCATTCCTCTTGCCTCATCCCCTACCTACCAAGAAAAGCAGTGTCTGGTCGGTGTTCAGCCCAGCAGCTAAGATGCCCATGTCCCACATCAGAGAGCTGTGCTCAGTGCCCAGCTCCAGCTCTGGACTCCAGCTCCCTGTTGACCTGGACCCTGGGAGTCCCAGTGATGGCTCCAGCGACTGGGTTCCACTGTACACATGGGAGTTCCCAGCTCCCAGCTTTGGCCGGTCTGAGCTGCTGCAGGTGGAAGATTTCTCCACTTCTCTGGCTCTCAAGTAAAAACAGACAAACCAAGAGGCCACAAGCTCTCTGCTGAGCTCTGGGCCCAGCCGCGGCACCGAGTGTACAACCCCCCAGCTCTGTCACCCTCCCTCTGGCCTGTGGAACTGGCCCAGCCTGTGGGAGTTCTCAGGCCATTGGAGGTGAAAGGGCATTCACTCCCCAGCCCTCAATCGATCTGCTCTGGGCAGTGGCCTCGGGGCCTGTGGGTGGCTTGCAGCACTCTGCCCAGGTCACAAGTGATGCTCTGACCCCAGTGAACTTCCTGGGGAGGACCAACAGCCAGATCCTCTGCTTCCTGCTGGGTTATCTGAAAAGTGGGGTGCTGACCCTGCAGGGCCATAGCTGTGGATACGGGACAGGCAGAGCGGGGCCACAACAGCGTGGACAGCTCTGTGCTGACCACCGAGATGACCTGGCAATTTCTCACAGCACAGCCAACAAAAAACAGAGGTTCATGGTGAAATCTAGGCTGGTTCTCAGACAGGAAGTCCAAGTTCCTCATAGCTGTCCTGCCCACATCTGCCTCTGCCATCAGGGAAACCACTAGGCTAGGTCCCCAGGGAGTCATTGCCACAGCCACAGAAGCCCTGGCTGGTAAAGGCCACTTAACTCATGAAATGGTGACCAGGGGGTACCTCTGCCCAGACCAAGAAGTGCAGGGAGGGGCCGCTGTTGGCCAGGAGCAAACATGGGAGGGTGGTGCAGCCATGCAGAGACTGAGTAAGGCCGGCAGCAACAGAGCAGCTGCAGCTCTGGCCTCGGGGAGCACTGGCCCCTGGGGACCCGTGTGTCTGCCACATGGAGCCACAGCAGATAGCTGGGAGCTGAGGTGGTGAGGGCTGGCCTGCCCATGGCACAGCCCTCCCTGGTTGGGGTCAAAATAACAGGAGCTGTGCATGGATGGGGCAGGACAGCTCCTGCCCTGTCACTGGGTAGCAGGAGGCCTGGACAGCCCAGTGGTGGGGCGGGGCGGGGCACAGCCTGCAGGGGGCAGCCTGATGAAACCCCACAAACAGCTCCCATTCAGCCCACTGGTGAGGTCCTAACCCCAAGGAGCCAATGGGTGATGCACGGTGCTGCCCGGGGGTCCCTGTGCAAAGCCCCAGCCCACACTACATGTCAAAGCGCCTCTCACATCTCACGTACACCTCTCTTCACAGAGCCAGATCTGAGCAAGCACAACCACCCCAATCTGTCCCCAACTCCCTGAAGGAGACCCTGCAAGGGCAGCAGGGCTTCTGCACACAGGCCAGAAGACCACGGCCCCTCAATGCCAGAGGCTCACAGACCAAGGATTTCTCTGGAGAAAGTGTGAAATAAAACGCTCCAAGCCAAGATGGAACTCTGATGTTTAAACAGTTTTGGTAGTTTTCCCTTAAAAACACAAACCACAGAGGGATCAGTACATGGGACATGGGAGCAGAACCGTCAAGCACACGACAGCAGACTGAGGGAGAGTGATGGCCGGCCGGTGCCATGAGGCAACACTACTGCTAAGTCCTTAAGGATACAGTCAAGGCCAATGCCACGAGAGGCCTTGGTCCACTGAAACACCAGGTGACCAGACCAGGCCCGCACCTCCTGTGGTCCCACAAAGCATGTGAAAGCAGTGCCCATGAGACAGAGAAAATCTTCTAAACAAGTACAATCAGATAGAAACAGTTAATTAGTGTTTCTCTATCTTCAGAATAATTACATCCAGTGCCCGAGAACAGAGCTGTCAGAAACTAGGACACGCTGGCGCTCGACAGACGCCGGCTGGTGCCACTCTGAAGGCACCAGAGAAGCCAGCAGGACTCAGGGATGTTGCGTGGCTTTGTTAAGTGACTTGAAACACACACTGCTCCGTCCACACCACAGCCACCCCACAATACACACCCTCCCGGGGACCCCAACTCACATGATAGTCTGGGGTTCTGCAGCATGCAGGCCTTTGGTCCAAAAGTGGTCACTGAGCATGGGTCATGCAGAGAGTGCGTCCTTCTGCAGAGAGCACACACAGCACAGCCACCATCAGAACACGCATGTGCAGCCACAGACACAGACAGGGGCCAACCCAGACTCCAAGGAGTACCAGAGCCAGCCCAGATGAGGGAGATGCCAGCTCTGAGACGGGCCTAGGGGTCTGCATTCCTGTGGGTCTCCCAGAACCTGTCTCTGGGTCAATATTTGGGAATCAAGAGGTCAGAACCTACTCACAGATGGCCTAGGGAGGGGGAGGTATCAGCATGGTTGTTACAGCACCTGGGTTTTGGTCCTGGCTCCACTTCTGCTCACTCCCTGGGAGGCAGCAGCGGACAATTCAAGACCCTGAGCCCCTGACACCGACATGGGAGTCCTGGATGGCAGCTGCTGCAGGCATCCAAGGAGTGAATCAGAAGATGGCACATCATTCTGCCCACCTCTGTGTGTTTCTCTTTGCCTTTCAAATACATAAATTAAAACAAATTGTTAACAAACACATTTACCCTGAACTATACGAAGACAGCAGTTGAAGGGCGCAACTTTTCCAACAAATGAAAAGTGACCTGACTCATGGCATCCTGGGAAAAGGCCCCCGGGCTGGTGCTCCTGCCTTTGCAGGGGTCAATGGGCTGAGGCAACACCTGTGACCTCCTGATCACTGGAGCAGGATGCTCCGGGGGCACTGGACATGATGGCCAGAAGGGAGCCACCCGCTGCTCTCTGTCTTCAACCTCTACCAGCATCCCAGTGTCTATGCTGGAGAGCAGGTGCGTTTGGTGGCTGTGGCCATACCTGGGGCCTTTCTGGACCGAGCGTGCTCTGGGCTTACTTACATACATCTTCTAAAGATAATTAAGTGTACTACTGCAAAACACAGACTGGACTCGGGAACTTAAAAGACAACCGGAAACCAGGAGTGCGACTCCTCCACTCACCCTGGTCACCTTGGGGGCTTGGCTCCCATCCCCTGCCTCACATAAGGCTCTCCAGAGGCTGCCTCTGACCGCTGTCTGTATCACCAGGTCCAGGGTCCTGACAGGAAGGCTGCACAGTGCCAAAAAACTTACAGAAACCAAAAGCAAAAAGCAGCTCTGTCAGGGGCATAAGCCAGGGCACTGCTATGGCCTGGAGGTACCAGGGACCGAGTTTCAACACCACAGCGGCTGCTCTGGGGCGAGCTGTGTCCATGCCATGAGGACCCTTGCCAGAGACCAGCTGCTGCTGCCCACCAAGTTCCAGTCTGGTCCCCAAATGTGGCCTGCTTTGAAAACCACTTTCCAGGATTGGGGTCGTGGCACAGTAGGTTAGCTGTTACCTGTGATGCCAGCTCCCATATCAAAAGCACGGGTTCAAATCCTGGCTGCTCTGCTTCTGATCCAGCTACCTATTAATGCACCTGGGAAGGCAGTGGATGATGGCTCAAGTATCTGGGCTCCTGCCACCCACTGATGTGGGAGACCAGGCTGGAGTTCCAGGCACCTGGCTTTGGCCTCACCCAGCCCTGGGTGTTGTGGCTACTTGGGCAGTGAACTAGAAAACAGATCTCTTCCTCTGCCTTCCAAAAAAATCTTTAAAAACAAACAAAACAAAAACCACAACCATTTTCCACCAAAGAACTCTTCCTTGGCTGGCACAGGCATGTGCCCTCCTTGAGGGGCATGGCCTGGTGAGCTCAGTGCCTCCACTGTCACCATCACAGCCGTGTGCTTGTCAGGCCTCCTGGACACGAGGTCTGGCTGCTGTTGCCCAAGCGCCATTGAGCAAGAGCAGTGCCGTGGCCCAAGGGAGGGGCAGGCGTGTAGAGGGCACCTACGTGATGGGCCCTGCCCAGGTGTGCCCTTCGGCCCTCGCCTCTCTAAAGGACCAGGAACACAGAGGTCTCCTCACCAAGTCTAATACTGAAAGGCAGTGTGGGGGCCGGCGCTGTGAGGCAGTCAGTTGAGCCTCCACCTGCAGTGCTGGCATCCCACATGGGCACTGATTCCAGTCCTGGCTGGTCCACTTCCTATTTCTGCTTATGACCTAGTAGAACCATGGAAGATGGCCCAAGTGCTCAGGCCCCTGCACCCATGTGGGAGACCCAGAGGAAGCACTGGATCGGCTCAGTTCTGGCTGTTGTGGCCACTGGGGAATGAACCAGCAGATGGAAGACCTCTCTCTCTTTCCCTCTACCTCTGACACTAAAAATAAGAAAAAGAAAGAGAGAGAGAGAATCAATGTGGGCTGAGCCGGGTGGTCTGGGCTGACTTGGGAGGTGGCCACATAGGTCCACCTCCTGCACAGAAACCACATCAGTAACACTGGTCGGCCTCAATATTCAATTCTCAAGGATTCTTCGTGACCATATTAATAAATCACATCACGAACGGGAGGGGAAGAGGCCTCGCGCCCATACCTGAACTCCTTGGTGCTGCCTGAGGCGGGTGAGGCTGATAGGCCATTGTCCCAGGTCTCATCCCCATGGCACACCAAGCAGCGGTAGGCGGTGGAGTCTGGACTTAGCTCTTTGTTTGTGTTCATGTTTTCTTGTTGTTTCTATAGCAAGTAAGCAATAACTTTGGACAGAAAAACACTGATATCTATTTGTTAATAAGTTAACAAATAAACACAGATACACGAAACAGTGATAAAGCACACACACATTAGGGAAAAGCTGCTGATGTCCGATTTACCGAAGTTTTTTGAAAACAGGCTGTTTCCACCCCAAAGAGAACAAAGACCTCAGCCATGAACCTGGGGCTTCTGAAAGGGTCTGGAAACCATGGAAGCTGAGGAGAGGAGCACTGGAGCCGGAGCTGCGGCACTGCTGACACACACCAGGCACAGGGTCAGTGCCCAGGGCAGGACATGGCACCCTGCACAGTGCCTGTCAGTCCAGGAAAGCCCTGCAACAGGCTACATTTAAATTCAGCACTCATGAAATGTTCACCAAAGCCGACCTATACTGAACCCAGGGCAAGCCTCAAATTCCAAAAGAGGTGAAGGAAGAGAAGCTCCTCTCTGCCCACAACACAGCAGAACCCAGAGCCAAGAAATACAGGGTGGGGCCAGCGCTGGGACACAGCGGGTAAAGCTGCAACCTGCAGTGCTGGCATCCCATGGGTGCCAGTTCCAGTACCGGCTGCTCCACTTCCCATCCAGCTCTCTGCTACGGCCTGGGAAAGCAGTGGAAGACGGCCCAAGCCCTTGGCCCTCTGCACCCACATGGGAGACCTGGAGGAAGCTCCTGGTTCCTGGCTTCAGCCTGGCCCAGCCCTGGCTGTTGTACTCATGTGGGGGTAAACTAGCAGATGGGACATCCCCCTCACCCTATAACACTTCAAAATAAGCAAATAAATCTTAAAAAAAAATAATAAAAGTGTGACAAAGCCATTTGGCCCCCACACTCCCACCACAGGGGTTCTGAACTCACTCCCAACCCTGGCAAGGGCCGACGGTGAACCTCAAAGCCAGTCCACAGAGCACCTGGAAGGTGAGGGAGATGCCAACCTGAAGCAAAAGTCCTCACAGTTAACTCCAGGCTCCAAGTCCCGAGAACAAAAGTGGTGAGCTATGTGCCAGCTGGCTGTGCCTCAGAGGAGGCGCAGCTCACGGCTGCTGTGCCTGAGCTGCGGCAGAGACCCTGAAGGCTCTGGATCCTGGCTCTGGCCCAGCCCGGCCCCAGCCGTTTGGGAGTGAATCAGCAGATGGAAGATCTGTCACTACATCTCTCAAATAAATAAAATCTTGGAGGACAGCGCTGTGGAGTAGTGGGTAAAGCTTCCACCTGCAGTGCCAGCATCCCATATGGGCACTAGTTCAAGTCCCAGCTGCTCCACTTCTGATCCAGCTCTCTGTTATGGCCTGGGAAAGCATTAGAAGATGGCCCAAGTCCTTGGGCCCCTGCACTTACATGGGAGACCCAGAGGAAGCTCCTGGCTCCTGGCTCCTGATCGGTCCAGCTCTGGCTGTTGCAGCCATCTTTGGAGTGAACCGGTGGATGGAAGAGCGCTCTCTCTCTCTCTCTCTCTCTCTCTCTCTCTCTCTGCCTCTCCTTCTCTCTGTGTAACTGTGACTTTCAAATAAATAAATAAATCTTTAAAAAAGAATATAAAATAAAACTTTAAAAAAGAATCAAAGAGAAACTGTAATGAAGAAACCGTTTCAGTGATGGGATGGATGCCACACACAGGGAACCAACAAATTGGCCAAGGCACCTTGTGGTGGCAAACAGCCGACGGGCGTAGCACAGGGGCGAGACCACAGACGGAAAGCTTGCTGCACCGAGGCGACAGATGCTGGCCCTAGGATGGATAAGAGGGCCTGGAGGTCACAACCCTGGAGTCCTGGGGTGCAGCCCAAGGCACACAGGGAGAGAGTGCTGTGCCAGGGACACAGCGGGAAGAGGCATGGGAAAGCTGGCCCTGACTCATGGCCCAGGGTACAGCACATAGGCAACCCAAACAGCAGCCCAACACATGGTCCCAAGACGTCACCCCAAAGCTACTAGAGTTAATACAGGAGAGGCAAATCCAGTACACAAAAATCAACTGTATTTCTACATACTGAGACCTGAAATATCCTTTACCACCACATTAAAAACAGCCAAGACCTGCACAATGACCTATACCAGCGCTGAGCACCCCGGGGAAGCGGCACTGATGAGCCCTATGTGGACACACAGAGCACAGAGCAGTTAGAGGGCCTGGAACAGAGGAAGTGGGGCTGACAGTGTTGCCCCCAGGCAGGAGCAGAGAGAGGCGGTTCTGGAACGGAGACGCCCCCATCACAGGCACCAATCATCCTGGACAGAGGTGCTGAGCCAACACTGGAACACCAGGCTGCAGCTCAGCTACTCCCTCACCCCCACAGAGGAACCCCAGACCAGAGAGAGAGAGAGAGAGAGGGAGAGGTAACACAGAGGCGGCCCCCACATAGACCCTATGACTTCCTGACACAGGTTGGGTTAGACACAGAAACAACCAGGCATACCAGGCACCCAACGAACCCCAACCCAAGCCCCACACTCTCAACACAAGTCCAGGGGCTGGCGTGCTGGTTACACCACCCCTGCACCACCAGAATCCCCCACGGACTCCCAGCTGTTCCCTCACCCAGGTGGGAGACCAGGGTGCAACTCCCAGCTCCAGCCTGGCCCAGCCCCGGCTGCCCCGGGCACCTGGGGAGAGACCCAGCTGACCAAACCTTCCTCTCTTCCTCTCTCTCTCACTGCAGTTCTACCTTCCAAACAAGTAAAAATACATAAGTGTTACATTTCAACTGAGAGACCATTTGGACAGTTCCACGGCAACGTAACCACAAAGCCGAAGCCTGCCCCCCCACAGCCCGCACACTGGCATCTCTCCTTAGGTTCCGGGAAGGCACAGGCAGGTGTGTGGACGGTCACCCGCCACCCCACGGCCAGCCTGAACCGACAAGTTTTTCAGGAACTTCAAGCTCTGAGGCCCAGATAGGCCACTCGCAGGAGGGCCAGGGGCGGGTGGCACTGGGCAGCACCCCACCTCTGAGGGGTTCTGGGCTCTGCACCCATGCCTCCGGCCAGCTGCGGGCGTTGCGCTTCCAGGCCAGGATCTCACCCACAGGTGCTCGTGGGCTCACCTACCCCACAACCGAGCCCCGGGAGCACGGCGCGCGTATACGGGAAACCAAGTGACAAAGGGCACACACACAGCGAAAGTGGAACCCGGGCGTCTCAAGGCTGCGGGGTCCCTGCAGCCAACACTTGCGTCACAGTCCAGTGCCACCCCCGAGGACAGGAGGCCTGCTTCATCTCCTCCGTTGGGAGCGGCGGGAGCCCTGCAAACCCAGCAGGGCTCAGTGAGGGCCTGGAGGGAGAGCAGCGAGAACCCCGCGGCGGGTGCCATAGCAAGCGGCAGCTCCAGATGCCAGGCGTCGCGTGGCAGGACCTGCTGCGCCCACCGGATCGCGGAGCCGCCTGGGACGGGGGCGGAGTGTGGGCAGCTGGGCCAGGGCTGCGCAGAGGGGAGCGGGAGGGTCCCCGGGGGTGCGGCCCAGGCGCCCAGGACAGGAGCGACCTGGGGTTCGGGGACGCCCCTTCGGCAGCCCGCCGCGCTCCACCTCGCGCCGGGCCAGACCAGGGAAACACCTCGCTCGGGGCCGCGCCGCGTGCCCCCGCCGCGTCCAGCTCCGGGTCCCCGCGCCGCTGCCCTCGGTCCCGGCCCTGCCCGGCGCCAGCTCCGGCTCCCGCGCCGCCGGGCGCCAAGTGGCCGCGCACTCACTGCTTGCCGCCGGCGCCGTCCCTAGGCCGGGCCGCCGGCCGTTGCCCGCCGCCGCTACCTGGCCCTCTTCGTCTCTGCCGCCATCTGCCGGCCGCCCCAAGGCCGCCCGTACCTGGCGCCGGCGCCGCCGAGCAGCTCTGCGCCGCGGCCGCCCAGTGCGCAGGCGCGCCCGCCACGCATGCGCCCTGCCACGCCTCCGTGCACGTGGGGCCGCCGCCGTGGTGGACAGGCAGGGGAGCGGCAGAGGAGCTGGGGGCGACGGCCGGCGGGCAGGGGAGGCAGGCGCGGCCCGGAGATGCGGGGCCCTACTCACTCGGCGCGTGCGAAGTGAGCCTCCTGCCGCCCAATGCGTTGAGGAGCCGGCCCCGCTGGCCGGCTGACCATTACCCCAGGGTAAGGTCTGGGTCATGTGGGCCGGTGCCGGCTAGCAGGTGCGGGTGCGGTGCGCGCCCGCCGGTCCCCGGCTCGCCGAGGCTGGCGGGTCTGTGTGGCTGCGACTGGCCGCGCCTACCCGGGGCCTGGGGCTTCTCTGGGGTGTGCAGTCCACAGAGTGTAGGACCCTGGAGGTGGGACGAAGCAGACCAGGCCGCAGGAGCTCCTTGTGGGACTGCCAGCGCCGCCTGGCCAGGGCCGAACCCACTGGGCCCGGATGCCCCAGGGCCGCTTCGCCTCCAAATGTTCCTTTGTTCACGCGCGCAGACACACACACACACACACACACACACACGGGCTCCCTGATTGAGCCCCTGGCCGTCCCCCGCCCCCTGTACCCGCTGTGGTCAGGCTCTCATTGACCAGAGGCTGTTGTGCCTGGTGCTGTCTCCCTGAGGGCACCGGGGCCCAGGACCACTGGGCAGTAGGGGCACTGAGGGTGGCCGGGGGATTTCTTAGCTTCTGTAACTTTCCCTGGCTGGTTGTGTAAACTCGGCCACTTCTCCAGGCTGACCACCGGCGTCTCCAAGGAGGGAGCCCTGAGCCGCATTTGTGGATGGCTATTCCCAGGACGGGCAGTGGGGCTGGCTACCAGAGACTATAAGACCCCTGCTAAAAGTAACTATTAAAATAATTCTAGCAAGGGTTAAAAAGTTTGGCTGCTGACAGTAGCCATTCCTTAAGATAGCTGTGTCTCCACCTGCCTGCAAAATAACCTTGGGAAACTGCCTTGTGAAGCTGCTCTGTGTCTGTGTAACGGTCTCACGCGATAACACTTGCAGGAGTCCGGAAAAGAGTTACAATAAGGTTCTGTGACTGAAAGGGCTAATTAAGAGACAAGATGGGGGAACTAAGGTTAACACTAACCAAATTTTTACTTCTGTATAATGGCTAAGCTTGTAAAACATGTGTTATTTTTAGAGAACAAAAAAGAACGAAAAGTCTCCAACCCCTTATCTTGTGACATACTAAGGTTTTACTGTTCTACTGCCATCCTCGTCCTTGCTTGCTTCAGCTGATAAGAAGAAACTGCCCGTGAC
Source organism: Lepus europaeus (assembly GCF_033115175.1). NCBI lineage: Eukaryota > Metazoa > Chordata > Mammalia > Lagomorpha > Leporidae > Lepus > Lepus europaeus. Next base: position 423,664 of record NW_026909622.1, read on the forward strand.
CCCCCCATCCCAAGCCCCTTACCTAACAACCATTAACTTACCCAATAAAATGCTAGTAACCTGTAGCTTGCCCAATAAAATTGTAACACAATCAAATATGCTAATGCTGTGGTTTTAAGCTTTAAATACTCTGTAAGCTATTGTTCGTGGCCGCTCTCTCTTTGCACCCTACCAGAGGGTGTTGAGACAGCCCATTTGCAAATGTAATAAACTTTCCTCTTGCCCTTTGCATCGATTGGAGTGGAGTCTGTGTTTCTGGGGTCCGGTTTGTGGGACGCCTGCTGAAGGGGTCTTACATTTTTTGGTGCATTGGCCGGGAAATTGAAACCCCAGATCCACCCTCCATCTCCCAATCGGAGGTGAGTCTTTCCTGTTCTGTGTATTTCTGTGTGTTCTATTGTTTGTCTGTACGGGCGATAGAGCGTCCGGGCGCCGAAAGAGTAGGGAGCCAGTTGAAGGAAGGGACAGACGTGTCCAGGACCCCTGGCTTCAGCCCTGGGGGACGCCCCAGCGGTGTATTGGGAGGAAGGGAAGGACTTTGTCACCCTCCTCCCCCGGGAGAGGCTGATAGAGCGGCCGACCCCATCTGGAGTTTTTGTTTCAGTTTTGTCTCGTTCCATTGTCGCGTGCAGTGTGTTTGTGTGTCTTGTAATTGTTTTCTGTGTTATAGTTTACTTGCCTTTTGTTGTCAACATGGGACAGGGACTAACTACACCTTTGAGCCTCACTTTAGATCATTGGAAGGAGGTCCGCGAGCGGGCCCGGAACTTGTCTGTGGAAGTGCGGAAGAAAAACTGGACGGTCTTCTGCACCACCAACTGGCCAGCCTTCAATATCGGGTGGCCACGGGATGGAACTTTTGACTCTTCTATTATCTCACAGGTCAAGGCACGAGTCGGGTTAAAAAAAAAGGTGAGCCATAGAACAGTTCATTGATACCATAGGAATAGTCAGTCCTTGGTTCGCAGAAGGAGTCGTGGATGAGCAACATTAAAATGTACTCAAAAAAAGATTTAAATGTGTATTTAAAGAAACAAAACAAGCCGTGACAAAGGCTGGAAAAACTTTACTACAAATGTAGAGGATAGGGTTAAAGAAACAAACTGTAGAGCAAGAACCTTAAGCCATTAACCCTTTCCAACCTGATGGGTTTTTCTCTTTGCAGTTAATGGAAGCCTAAGCAAGGGTTCATATGCTGATATCTAGTTCTTTTCTGTGCTGCTGTCCCTGACTTATCTGATGAGAGTGTTCCTTCACGTGCCTTGAAGGTTTCATGTTTTTCTATTGCTATTATGAGTCTTGATTGGGAAAACTGCAACGCAAAGTTGTTTATGTTGTTTATCTGTTTTCAGTGTTTGAGTGATTACCCAACTGATCAGAAGTGTACTAATTGTTGGCCAAACCGCTTGACTCTGACAGCTTAAATTTTAAACCGAGTCTTCCAAGTTTGGGCTTCCAGTCGGATCCCTGGAACTCTCAAAGGATGAGACTCTAAAATTTGTTAAAGTAACCGCTGCTTGAGTCAATTCAGATTATGTAAAATATATTAAAATGTTATAAATGGTGTCAGACCTATGCTGTATTCATGTTTTTGCTTTCCAGCTAGAGTGGTCTTATAAAAATAAGAGTAAATTCTGTGTATACAAGCCTTTATGTTGTTAACATTGGTTCAAAAAATTAAGTTAATGCCAAAGCCCTTTGGTTTGCTTGGTAGCTCACTTGCTCGGTTTTACATGTCTTTGATATGCTTTAAACATGTTTCTCTTAACGATGAAGATCTTTTCAAAGTTGTGTCCATGTTTGCTGTCCAGGAGGAGTTATTCTTATGTTACTTAAAAGCATGAAAATGTAATTTTGACTTTTAATTCAAATAATGGTGTGGTATTCATTAATAACTCAGTGTCTTAAGCCATGTAGGCTCAATGCTAAGCAAAATGTGGGAAAAAGTATTGTACTTTTCACATCTTAAATTCGATAAGAGAGACTGAGTTTGTTAGCATGTATTCTCATAGATTGTCTATACATAACAATTCAAAACTATGTAAAAGTAACTACAAGTGTAAAGTTTCAAAAGGTGTGAGCAAGTCATAAAAAGTTTTAAAAGGTTTACAACTTTAAAATTGTTTACAGAGTTTTCTTTGAGTGCTAATGCCAAAATTACATTGACCTAAAGATAAAGTTTAATCTTCTGTTACAACAATAAGGTTTTTAAAAAATGTGCACTACTGTTAGTAAATATCCAAAAATGGTCTAAGTCGTAAATCTTGAAATCTGTTTTTGCAAAAACTGTAATGTCTATTTTAACAGTGTCTGCTTAATCGGTTGCTCTGCCATTTCTAGAGTTAGGTCCTGTAAGCTCTTTTTGACTCTGTTAAATAGTTCTAAATTATGTAAACCCTTATGTTCAAGGTTTTTATTTCTGGTTTATTTGACAAACAAGAGACATAGAATTCATGTTCTGCCAAAGTAATCTATTGTGTACTCTACTGTCTCTGTTAAGTTCAGATTAATAAAAAGCATTGTTAAGTATTATGATCAGATCTGGTTTAAAAGTGTAAAAATCACCCTGACTAATGAATGGCTATCATTTCAGGATGTTAAGAAATTCTATTTTGACCAGATACTCTAAGTTCTCTTGGCACCTTTAACAGACTTTCTAAAAATCCAAGTTCTAAATTATCCGAACTTTTGACACCCCCAGAGGGCCCCTGGAGATGTCAAAAAGAGATCTCTCATCTTGCAGAGATAATAACCAATCGGCTGTTTAGATTAAAAGTGGTGCCAAGATGTAAAATGATGCTAAACTTCAGCTATAAACATGTTTCTTTCTAGCTGCTCCAGTCTCTGGCTCAGAAGCCAGATGCTTTAAAGAGGGACCGATGAAGTCTCCGTCCAGCTAACGCTAAACAACCAGGCGTTGCTAGTTCAAATGTATTGCTAGTTCAAATGTGGATCAAACGGGAGGTCTAGCCAAAAGGGAAAAAGTATACTGCAAATAGTTAAGATTGTACAAACCTACAAGAATGTAACAATTACAGATAGTAATAGGCTACTATCATTATGGCTAAATGGTTACCCACCGTGTTCCATCCGCTAAAAATTTTGTTGTCTTATCAAAAAGAGATGTTACAAATATTTAATAAAACCCGAATCACTAATTTCAGAGTAATGCAAAATGTTAGCGCATTTGTTAATTGGACTGTGTGTGCCTCAACATGTCTGTTTAACAAGTAACAGTGCCTCAGATCTCCATGCCATGGGATTGTCTAGCCAGTTCTTAGGCTGTCTGCAGCATCTTGAGTTGTTGTATTAAAATGGTACTGTTTTTTATGTCCCTGACATTGGTGCCCAAGAAGCTAATTCCCCCTCAGATATGTTTCAATTTATCCTTAAAATGCCTTAAATATTATTGTGTTTGCTAAATGTATACTTGTATAAAAAATTTGTATTGCATTCTTATAATGTGTTAATTATGTCTAACTCTCAATGCAACCCTAGGGCCAAATGTAAGGAAATCTTAGCAATGAGCCACCCTTGTCCTTGGGGCTTTGAGAGGGAGCCAGAGCAAGCCTCTGCTGCTGCTGTTTCATCCCAGGGGGACACACAGTCAAGCTAAATGTTAAACATGCCTGTAATAATTACTGATAATGTCTGATTCTCAGTATGGATTCTTTTCCGGTGCTTTGTAAAGACTGCCTAGTGATGCCCACAACACTATAAATTCTACTAAACGTAAGTACAATATAAACATAAATCAATTAACTACTGTGGCTAAGGTGTTCTGTAACAGTCCCTTTAATAAGGAATTAACAAAATGGATTCACTTAAAAACAGGACATTCAGGACCTGCTGCTCTGCAGGGACATGTACAAAAAATTGTCCAAAAGTCAAAAATCAAAATAAGGCTCTTCCTGTTGAATGGATCCCTTAATCATTAAATAGTGCCCCTCTTTGTCTCTCCTAACAGCTTTTGTGGTAAAGTTTATGTTGTCCGATATTAAGATGGCTACGCCCTCTCTTTTTTCATTTCTGTTGGCATGGTATATCTTTTTCCAGCCTTTCACTTTCAGTCTGTATGCATCATTGTTGGAAAGATGAGTTTCTTGTAAGCAGCAAAAAGATGGGTTTTGTTACTTAACCCAATCAGCCAATCGGTGTCTTTTAACTGGACAGTTCAAGCCATTAACATTCAATGTGACTATTGAGAAGGATTAACTTTGCCCTGTCATTTGCCAAAGATTTTTTCTAATATATGGTTTGAGATTCCTGTGATCTTTTGCTGTGAGGTTTCCTTCCTTTACCTTCTTTCATATTGGTTACCGTGTTTCTGTGTTTCTGTATGGAACACATCCTTAAGCATCTTTTGCAGAGCTGGACAAGTGGTGACAAATTCTTTCAATTTCTGTTTGCTGTGGAAGGTCTTTATTTCACCTTCATTCATAAATGAGAGCTTTGCAGGATATAATATTCTGGGCTGGCAGTTTTTCTCTCTTAGTACCTGGGCTATATCTCGCCATTCTCCCCCAGCTTGTAGGGTTTCTGAAGAGAAGTCAGCACTGCCTTCAGCCAAGGGACTCAAGAGGATGCCAGAGTGGCTCCAGGACACCCTGCCAGGGCCTTCAAGGGGTGGGAACAGGGCCTGTCACAGAACTGTCACACCACCAATGCCTGAGAGCTATGGGCAACACATGGTCAACTGGCTGGGGTCACGTCAGAAGTCTTCTGCACCCCACTCTGTGAGTCAGGTTGTGTTTACATAGTGGAGAGGAAAAATAGCTGACAGTTTGCAGGCTAGACCACAAAGCAAGCTGCATCCCCCAGACTCACACAGATGGCATTGATGTCGGACTTGTGGCCTGTGAAGGTTTGCCAGCACATGCCTTCTCAGATGTCCCAGAGCTTGGCTGAGGCATCACAAGCACTAGAGACAAATAATCTGGTGTTAGGAGCAAGAGACAGGCTCATGATGTCCCCATATGTCCGGTAAATGTGGTCATCTGCTGGCCAGTCTCAATGTCCCACAGGGCACTGGAACAGAAGCAATGGACAAGTGGGCATGGGGCTGATGATGACAGACAAGAGTCATGTACTCAACCACCCAGGACTACGGGAACCTCAGGGCTTGCTCAAGACAAGCCTCACCCTGTAATCTCGCACACAAAGGACGCTCGGGCTCCTAGACAGGTGTGTGGAGGGAAGTGGGAAGCAGGAAGCTGCTGACCAAGGCCCTGGACCAGGAAGAGAACCCAATTCTGCCCACAGCTGCTCCTCAAGGCCCCTGGAGCCTCCCAGTGCCGGCCACTTCCATGCTTTCCTGAACCTGAGGGACAATGCTAGGGAAGCAGACAGCTCAGAGGAATTCTAAGGCCCCACACTGCCCCACTTGGAGTTCCAGAAAACCTGTTAAAGGACATGGCATGGTGACTCAGGGTGGCCACAGGTGACACAGCAAACGCACCTGCACAGGGCAGGCATCTGGTTCAAAAGCCAAAGGCATGGGCTGTCTCTGTGCCTCAACCACAGAAACCGTGCCTTCATCTCAGCTTCCCAGGAAAACCTGGCTCAGCCCAAAAACACAAACCCAGTCCAAGGATTTCAACATCTACTGCCCAGGGAGCTACCTCTGGGGACTGCAGAAAGGAAGTCCCACACTGGAGTCAGAAGACATGACTCAGACCTAAGGGTGAATTAAAAATACTTTCTAATAATACAGTATTGTGAGACTGACTCTGGATTCCAAGTCTTCTATAAATCAATGAGATCAACATGACTGACACTTCGTAATACCAACTCCTCTGTTGCTGAGGCAGGCAGATGACATGGGCCCCGTGCTGACCCTGTGACTGGGCAAATGAGTCATAGCCTGGCCAACCATGCCAGCTCCTGGCCACCAAGCCATGACAAAACCCACCGGGGGCTGGCACTGTGAGTGTAGCGGGCAAAGCTGCTGCCTGCAGTGCTGGCATCCCACATGGGCACCAATTGGAGTACTGGCTGCTCTACTTCTGATCCAGCTCTCTGCTGTGTCCTGAGAAAGCAGTAGAAGATGGCCCAAGTCCTTGGGCCCCTGCACCTGCATGGGAGACCTGGAAGAAGCTCCTGGCTTTAGATTGGTGCAGCTCCAGCCATTGCAGACAATTTAGGAGTGAACCAGTGGATGGAGACCTCTCTCTCTCTGCCTCTCCTTCTCTGTGTAACTGTTTCAAATAAATAAATAAATCTGGAAGGAAGGAAGGAAGGAAGGAAGGAAGGAAGGAAGGAAGGAAGGAAGGAAGGAAGGAAGGAAGGAATGTGAGAGCTGGAGTCAGTGAGTTGTGGAGGTGAGATGCTGCCTGGATGCTTGCATCCACATTGCAGTGCCTGGATTTGAGTCCCAGTTCTGCTTATTCCTGGGAGGCAGCCAGTGATAGCTCCAGTGCTTGAATCCCTGCCACTCAGACTGAGCCTGTCCCCCTGGCTTGTTGTGAGCAGCTGGGGGGTGACCTGCAAAAGGAGGGTCTCTTCTGTCTCTGTTGCTCTATGCTTTTTTTTAAAGACTTATTTATTTTTTGAAAGAGAGAGAGAGAGACAGAGAGACAGAGAGAGAGAGAGAGAGAGAGAGAGAGAGAGATCTTCCAGACACTGGTTAACTCCCTAGATAGCTACAACAGCCAGCCTTGGGTCAGGCCAAAGCTAGGAGATTCCTCAATGTTTCCCATGTTGGGGCAGGAGCCCAGGCACTGGGCCATCTTCTGCTCCTTTCCCAGGTGCATTAGCAGGGAGCTGGATTGGAAGTGGAGCAGCTGGGACTCGAACCAGTGCCCATATGGGATGTCAGCACTACAGGTGATGATGTTACCTGCTATGCCACAACACCGGCCCTTATGCCTTTGAAATAAGTAAATTTTTTAAAAAAGGAAATATGCAGAGAAAAAAAACAAAAGAAGCAGATACTTGAAGCACAGTGCTTCTGATTCCAGCATCTTGCTAAGGTCTCTCCAACTTGGAGAAAGACAAAATTCCAGAAAGAGTCAATGAGCAAGCTTTAAGTAACTTTTATTACAGTATATGAGGGAACTTCAAAAAATTCACAGAAAATGGAATTAAATGGAAATTTTAGGCATATGTTGAGACACCTGTATTCCCCACAACAGAGCACTGGGCTTCTTGCATCCAGCTCCTGACTCAAGTAAACACTGGAAAGCAACAGTTATGGCTCAAATAATGGGTTCCTGCCACCACATGGGAGCTCTGGATTGAGTGAGTTCCTGGCTCCCAGCTTTGGCCCCCAGCTAATCCTGGACACTGTGGACATTTTGGGCTGAAAACCAGCAGATGGGAACTCTCTCTGCCTCACAAATAGCAAGAAAAAATAGAATGCACTTATTTTGGTGAAAAAACATTTGAAATCTATGCATAAGAGGTTTTCAAAAAGCTCATTAAAAATGCGTATTAAGAAAAAGCTGGGGCTGGTGCTGTGGCACAGCAGGTTAAAGCCCTGACCTGAAGTGCCGGCATCCCATATGGGTGCCGGTTCTAGTCCTGGCTGCTCCTCTTCCAATCCAGCTCTCTGCTGTGGCCTGGGATAGCAGTAGAAGATGGCCCAAGTCCTTGGGCCCCTGTACCCATGTGGGAGACTGGGAGGAAGCTCCTGGCTCTTGGCTTTGGATTGGCACAGCTGCAGCCATTGTGACCCTCTGGGGAGTGAACTAGCGGATGGATGACCTCTCTCTGTCTCTACCTCTCTCTGTAACTCTGCCTTTCAAATAAATAAAATAAATCATTTAAAAAAAAAGAAAAGAAAAAGCTATGGGGCCTTTGCTGTGGCATAGTGGCTTAACGCCCTGGACTGTAGTACTGGCATCCTATATGGGCACTAGTTCGAGTTCCGGCTGCTATCTTCCAAACCAGCTCTCTACTGTGGCCTGGGAAAGCAGTAGAAGAAGTGCTTGGGCCCCTGCACCCATGTGGGAGACCAGGAGGAATTTCCTGGCTCCTGCTATGGATCGGCATAGCTCCAGCTGTTGTGGCCATTTGGGGAGTGAGCCAACGGAAAGAAGACCTCTCTGTCTCTCTCTCACTGTCTGTAACTCTACCTGTCAAATATATAAATAAAATCTTAAAAAAAAAGAAAGGCTGGGGGACTAGGATGCACGGGACACCTGCAGCCCGAGCTTTCTACAATTATTGGAGGGACTTCAAAAATAAGATCGAATCTTTTACAGCCTCAGGAAAAGATTCAAGAAAAAAACTGCAGAGGAAACACTTCCGGATCTAGTGGATGTGACACAGAGGACCTACAAGGAGCCCACCACGTGGAAACCCAACCGCGGGAGACGAGCCACAGAATCTCCCCAGCGCGGGAACCAATGGGAGGTAAGACGAAAGCCTCAGAAACGCGAGACATTAGTGGGGAAAGGCAGAGGCCCCTCCCTCCACTTGAGCAAAACAAAGAGCAGGCACCATTTTACATATGTAAAGCGGCAATGAGTACACAAACTAAGTAACTTTGGGTCTAAGGTGAAACTTGAGAACACATTGAGGGCTGCATAAACTCTGTGTGTGGTCCCAGGGGTAGTTCAAATGAATACTCACAGAGGCCAGATTTCAACTACCCTCAATTCCACTCAGCCATTCGGAATCACTTCCCAACTGAGTCAAAAAAAAAAAAAAGAGAGAGAGAGATCCAGCAAGGAGCAAGGTGAGTCACTTTTTGCACAGCCTTAAACCTGAAGAATCAAGCAGAGCTCTCTGGCCACACCCATCACAGCCTCTAAGGATCCATCAAAGCAGACAGCCCACTTAGAGGCATAGTATAACAAGAAAAAAACACCACAGCAAAAAAAAAAAAAAAACCATAAATTATCTCCAACAAGCCAAACAATAAACGTAGAAGCCGAGGTAAGAAGAGCAAGGAAGACACTATGATGCCCCCAAATGAACAAGACACCCCAATGCAAGATTATGAAGATGAAGAGATAGAGGAAATGCAAGAAGCAGATCTCAAAAAACTGATAAGAACATTAAGAAGTTCTCAAAAACAAATTCTTGAACTACAGAAATCCTTAATGGACAAGATAGAAAATCTCTCTCATGAAAATGAAATATTAAGGAGGAATCAAAATGAAATGAAACAACTAGTAGAGCATGAAACTGTGATAGTGACAAGAAACCATAATGAAATGAAGAACTCAATAGATCAAATGACAACCACATTAGAAAGCCTCAAAAACAGAATGGGTGAAGCAGAAGAGAGAATATCGGAATTAGAAGACAGAGAACAGGAAAGGAAACAGGCAAATCAAAGAAAAGAAGAAGAAATCATAAATCTAAAAAATACTGTCAGGAATCTACAGGATACTATTAAAAAACCCAACATTCGGGTTCTAGGAGTTCCTGAAGGCATGGAGAGGGAGAAAGGATTAGAAGGCCTTTTTAGTGAGATAGTAGCAGAAAATTTCCCAGGTTTGGAGAAGGACAGAGACATCCTAGTACAGGAAGCTCATAGAACCCCTAATAAACATGACCAAAAGAGATCCTCACCACGACACGTCGTAATCAAACTCACCACAGTGAAACATAAAGAAAAGATCCTAAAATGTGCAAGAGAGAAACACCAGATTACTCTCAGAGGATCTCCAATTAGACTCACAGCTGACTTCTCTTCAGAAACCCTACAAGCTGGGGGAGAATGGCGAGATATAGCCCAGGTACTAAGAGAGAAAAACTGCCAGCCCAGAATATTATATCCTGCAAAGCTCTCATTTATGAATGAAGGTGAAATAAAGAATGGTAGTGGTACAGAAACAGATGGATAGACCAATGGAACAGAATAGAAACACCAGAAATCAATCCAAACATCTACAGCCAACTTATATTTGATCAAAGATCCAAATCTAATCCCTGGAATAAGGACAGCTTATTCAATAAATGGTGCTGGGAAAATTGGATTTCCACGTGCAGAAGCCTGAAGCAAGACCCATACCTTTCACCTTACACAAAAATTCACTCAACATGGATTAAAGACTTAAATCTACGACCCGAAACCATCAAATTATTAGAGAGCATTGGAGAAACCCTGCAAGATATAGGTACAGGCAAAGACTTCTTGAAAAATACTCCAGCAGCACAGGCAGTCAAAACCAAAATTAACATTTGGGAGTGCATCAAATTGAGAAGTTTCTGTACTTCAAAAGAAACAGTCAGGAAAGTGAAGAGGCAACCGACAGAATGGGAAAAAATATTTGCAAACTATACTACAGATAAAGGGTTGATAACCAGAATCTACAAAGAAATCAAAAAAATCCACAACAACAAAACAAACAACCCACTTAAGAGATGGGCCAAGGACCTCAATAGACATTTTTCCAAAGAGGAAATTCAAATGGCCAACAGACACATGAAAAAATGTTCAAGATCACTAGCAATCAGAGAAATGCAAATCAAAACCACAATGAGGTTCCATCTCACCCCGGTGAGAATGGCTCACATTCAGAAATCTACCAACAGCATATGCTGGAGAGGATGTGGGGAAAAAGGGACATTAACCCACTGTTGGTGGGAATGCAAACTGGTTAAGCCACTATGGAAGTCTGTCTGGAGATTCCTCAGAAACCTGAACATAACCCTACCATACAACCCAGCCATCCCACTCCTTGGAATTTACCCAAAGGAAATTAATTTGGCAAATAATAAAGCCATCAGCACATTAATGTTTATTGCAGCTCAATTCACAATAGCTAAGACCTGGAACCAACCCAAATGCACATCAACAGTAGACTGGATAAAGAAATTATGGGACATGTACGCCATAGAATACTATACAGCAGTAAGAAACAACGAAACTCGATCATTTGCAACAAGATGGAGGAATCTGGAAAACATCATGCTGAGTGAATTAAGCCAGTCCCAAAGAGACAAATATCATTTGTTTTCCCTGATCGGTGACAACTGAGCACCAAAGGGAAACCTGTTGAAGTGAAATGGACACTATAAGAAACAATGAACTGAACAGCTCTTGTCCTGACTTTAGATGTACAATGTAATACTTTATCCTTTTTAGTATTTGTTGTTGTTGTTGTTGTTGTTGTTGTTCTAGTACTAGTGGTTGAACTCTGTAATTAACACACAATTATTCTTAGGTGTTTAAATTTTAACTGAAAAGTGATCCCTGTTAAATTTCAGAGTGGAAAAAGAGAGGGAGGAGATGTACAATTTGGGACATGCTCAATCGGACTTGCTGCAAATGGTGGAGTTAGAAATGTGCCAGGGGATTCCAACACAATCCCATCAAGGTGGCATGTACCAATGCCATCTCACTAGTCCAAGTGGTCAACTTCAGTTCACAATTGATCACTCTGATAAGTCTAAGAGTCAAAGGGATCACACAAACAAGACAAGTGTCTGCTAATACTAACTGATAGAATCAAAAAGGGAGAGAAGGATCCAACATGGGAAGCGGGATACACAGCAGACTCATAGAATGGCAGATGTCCTAAATAGCACTCTGGCCTCAGAATCAGCCCTTAAGGCATTTGGATCTGGCTGAAGATCCCATGAGAGTATAGTAGGCATGGAAAGCCAAGATATCATGGGAAAAAAAAGACCTAAATGAAAGATCTCTGTGAGTGAGATCCCAGTGGAAAGAATGGGGCCATCAAAGAAGGAGGTACCTTTCTCTGAAGGGAGGAGAGAACTTCCACTTTGACTATGACCCTATCAGAATAAGATCAAAGTCAGCGAACTCTAAAGGCTTCCATAGCCCTGGCAACTCATGACTAGAGCCTAGGGAGATTACTGACGCCATGAACAGGAGTGTCAAATTGTTAAGTCAGCAACAGGAGTCACTGTGTACCTACACCCCATATGGGATCTGTCCTTAATGTGTTGTCTAATGTGAAGTGATGCTATAACTAGTACTGAAACAGTATTTTTACACTTTGTGTTTCTGCATGGGTACAAACTGATGAGGTCTTTACTAATTGTATACTGAATTGATCTTCTGTATATAAAGAGAATTGGAAATGAAAAAAACAACCTGGTGTTAAATTGGAAATGGCATAGAAAATTAATCAATTTAAAAAAAATATTATGTAGGATCTCTGTCTTTAATGTGCCTTACATTGTTATTTTATGCTATAATTAGTACTCCAATTGTAGTTTTTTCACTTTATTTTGTTATATGGGGCAAACTGTTGAAATCTTTACCTAATATACTAAACTGATCTTCTGTATATAAAGAGAATTGAAAATGAATCTTTATGTGAATGGAAGGGGAGAGGGAGCGGGAAAGGGGAGGGTTGTGGGTGGGAGGGAAGTTATGGGAGGGGGGAAGCCATTGTAACCCAAAAGCTGTACTTTGGAAATTTATATTCATTAAATAAAAGTTTAATAAATGAAAAAAGAAAGAAAGGCTGAAGGAAGCTCTTCAGGATGATGGGAAGTGAGGAGAAAACTCACATTCCTAGGAAGAAACAAAGAACACTAAAAATAATATACACTTGAGAAAATGTGAAAGACTAAATTTTTCCTAACTTCTCAGATTAACTCTGAGTGTGTGACTGACACACACTTGTGAACAGACCCCATGACCAACACCCAAAGTACACCTATCCACATGCCCACACAGTATCTTTACCAAGAACACATCCCAGATGTAAAACAACATCAGGAGGATGTCCAACAGACACGACACAGACCTCTAGTCAGAGAGCAGTAAGAAATGCACCAGGAAAATTCAGATATTTGAAAACTAAACCACCCATGACTTACACTGGTGATGGTGAGTACTGACAATGTTTCACATCAGTGATAATTCAGATACAATGTATCAGAATGTGCAGAAGTTACCCCTCAGGGAAATTTCTAACTTGAATTGCCTATGTTTTAAAACCAGTGACTTAAGCTTCTCCCTTAAGAAGCCAGAATATTGAGAAGGGAATTGCAAAATAGACAGATGGTGAGAAGTAAACAGAGCAGCAATGACCCCTCATCTGGCCCAAACTCACTCATCCAGCAGCCTGCTCAGCGGAGGTCAGCAGCAATACAATTAAGTCACTGATTTTGACAACATCTTTGGTTGCATTTGTGAAACAGGTAAGTCTGGCATGGTGTTGCCAAGAAAATACTAAAGGGACAGAATTCTTGAGAATGGAAAATATAGCAAGGCCCCAGAAGTGAGGTACTAGGTCAGGCACTTCCTTTTCTCATTAATTCCATTGAAAGCTGAATCGTGGCAAAATAACACATGCAAGAAACTTCAAACTGGTGCAGTTTTCTGAAACATGCATTTTCCATTAACTTTGCAAAGACCCCTCATTCATACGACATGAAAATATGTTTGCAACAAAATAAACTCATCTTTTAGTTCCATTTTTCATGAACTTTTCAATGTGCCCCACTCCCAAAACTTAAAAACAACCAGGACCAACACAATGCGAGTCACCTCCCTGCAACAAGATTGCTTGCTGGTGTGGACCCAGTGCACACATGTGCTTTAAATGGGACATCTGTGGGAAGGAGCTCATGGTGGAGAAGTGTGTTGTCAGTGTTGGGACTGGACTGTGCATCTATGCCAACCCGGAAACAACTGTGAAGGGAGTGAGCAGAGGAGCCGGATACCCCAAGACTGGAGACAACAGTAATTTAAATCCAAGATTTTTCTTCAGAAAACCTCTGGTCACTACCCCAACTTTTATTTGAAATATTCTCACTAAATAGTAGCTGACAGAGGTGAGAATTCAAAGTGTGCTATATGCTCAAGGAGAGCCACCTGGCCTCAGAAGGAGTCAGTGAGGAAGCGCACCTGTATGTCCGGCCAGCTTCCAACTCACACGGATGTTCCCTTCATGCATCTTCAGGTTGTAAATGGAGCAGATGTTGTCCAGCCCACCACAGGCCACAAGTTCCCAGAGGGGACATATCACAAGTTATGACCCAGGAGGAGTGCAGAGGGATGGTGTGCATTTGCAGGCAGGACACTGGTGGGACTCTCACCTTCCAGCTCAAAAGCATAACCCATGGACACCAATTTCCCCCTTGGTCTTCAACTCTCATTGCATAGGAGATAAGAGAGCAAAGCAGGGCCACAGTGACTCAGAGAGCAGTTTGCAGGCATGGCTGTGGCATCACCAGCCACAGTGCTGCAGTGCTAATGTGTGGCAGCCACAGACTACACGGAGGGCACTTCACCACCTGTCCACATGGTGTGAACTCACCAAAAACAACAGCACATTGTCACTGGAAATTATCATAATCCACACTGTCACACACCTCCTTAGGTGCAGACAGATCTGGAGTAATTATTACAACCTGTTTATATACATGATATTCTTTAGTAAAATATAGCTGGGCTAGATTTTCACATACATATTTAGGCAAATTACAGTACTTTTAAATTTGATACAAACAACCTTGGATTAAATTTTAAAAGAATTTGATTTATACTTCAAAGTATTATGCCTTTTAGAGAACCTCTTATAAAAATGAGCAACTAAATGAAAGGCTGTATTTCTGCATTTTATAAATAAAACACACAGACTCAGAGACTGAGCTACAACTGGAGTGCTCACCTCCTACCTGCTTGGTGAAGGCCCAGCACCCCACAGCATGACTAAGCCCTGTCCAGATGAAGCTAACATGCCACATTGCTTCTGCCTCCCTAAATGACCTTACCACAAACACAGCTTGCGAGCAGGCATCTGCCCAGTGGTTGTCAGGCCTGCAACCACATCAGAATACCAGGGCTCAAAGCCAGCTCTGCTCCTGGCTCAGCTTCCTGTTCATGGAGACCCTATGATGTGTGGTGATGGCTCAAGTAACTGGGTTACTGCCACCCACAATGCAGACTGGATTAACTCCCTGACTCATGGCTCTGGCCACTGCCCAGCCCCAGCCACTGCAGACATCTGAGGAGCAACCCAGCAGACAGGAGACCTCTATCAGTCTCCCTCTCCATGTCACCACACCTCTCAATGAAATAAAACCAAACCAAATGCTTTTCTGTGCCTTCCTGCACTACCCTGTGCTCCCTGGTACAGCACAGCCCTGAGAATGCCAGCCTGCTTACCCACCTTGTTTGTGGTGTAGCTGTCCCAGATGATGAGCTTGCCATCCTGTGAGGCACTGACAAGAAGCCTGCAGGGAAGACAGACAAATCAGCCCTGCACAGCCCAGAGATCCCACATGGGAAGGAACATGGAGACAGAACACAGGACAACTTAGTAAGCACGACTGTGATGACCTCGCAGACAGCATTTCAGACAGAGCTCAGTACTCAGCTCCAGCACAGACCAGAACACAGGAGCCTCTGCCTCTGTTGACCAAGGCAGGCTGGCTGCAGCTCTCCTAATCACTTCTGCATCATCTCCCTCCACTATAAACCATGCTGCAGACACATAAGTCTTTAAAGAGCCAAAGATTGTACAAAATATGAACAGTTTTCTGTCCCATCACAAAGAGAAAGCCAGTCTATATGGGAATAAAAAGCTTCAGACCTTCCAGATTCACAAAACACTTCTCACCTAATAGCAACAGGACATTTCTCCAACTGAGCTTCAGTTGGAATCCAAGTTTCCTAGAAGCTATGGTGCTCAGGACCCAGATGGCTGGGTAGGGGTGCACCAATAACAGCAGACACATGCATGCCGCCTGTCAGGAGGCACAGTGACCATAGACACAGGCTGTGTCTGGGATCTGTCTGCTGGGAAAAGTGCTGAGTCTAGGTGGATAACCAGGATAGGGTCCCGCTGAAGGGGAGCACGACCAGCAGCCAATCTGAGAGGCTGAGACAAAGTGAACCAGCGCTGTGGTCAAACCAGGCACTCAGATGTGAGACGCAGCACTAAACCACCAGGCCACACACAGGCATGAAGCCCTCAGAAAGCTGAGAGCTAGCACAGCCTGGGAACCACGGCTACCCACGAACTCTCGGAGGATGGCTGCCTACAGAATGTGCTGTTTCAAGGAGGAACCGGGCCGGAACATTCCCTGCTGTCTCCAGCAGACACTTGTCAATGATAGCGACACAGACTGGAACCGGCTCACTACAGCACACTTGGCTTCCTGAAGCAGATCAGAAGCTGAAGGTAAAACTCACTCAAGTCATCCTGATAGTGTCGGCAACTTTAACCAAACTCTGTTTTGAAGCTCAAACTTTCTTTACAGAGGAAACAATGCATATGGCAGGAACAGAAGAAGCATTTTCAGTGCTTTGCTACATAATTTATTCCTGGAACATGCGACCTGCATGCTTCCATCTCTTCTCATCTTCCAGATTTATTTACTTATTTGAAAGTCAGAGAGAGGGGGGTGAGAAACAGAGACAGAGAGATCTTCCAGACACTGGTCCACTCCCCAGATGGCTGCAAACAGACAGGGATAGGCCAGCCTGAAGCCAGGAGCTTCTTCCAGGTCTGCTGTGTGGTTAGCAGGGGCTGCTGCTGCTTTTCCCAGGCCATTAGCAAGAAGCTGGGTTAGAAGGGGAGTAGCTGGGACATGAACTGGTACCCCTGCGGGATGCCACTGTCATGAGTGCCAGCCCCCAGATGCAATTCTTAGCCCAGTCATCAACAGACCTGAGGTGAAGACACCCCCCTCTGCTGCTCTCCTTGTCCAGCCATTCTGAAGCCTGAGGCAGAACCCAAGCCCATGCAGAGCAGCTCATCCTCCAGGTAGGGTCAACTTCACAGAGCTCTTAGTCACATGGCTTAGCAAATGCTGACTTGTCAGAGTGGGGGAGTAAGCTGCTAATTCCCCGGAAGGTGACAGGAGACACCTCGTCCCCCAGGTCAGGGTCTGGCTTCACTTTGCCTCCTGGAGCCCTGCCTGTTCACACGGCAGTTCCCTGAGGGCCACCACACAGAACACAGAGAAACAAGTACGCCAGTGGGCTCCAGAGCACTGAGGAGAGGCCATGGTCCAGACACCTGGGGCCCTGCACCCCACACACAGCTGTGTTCCAGCCCAGGCATGGACTTCACAGCAAATCTAAGCACGGACCCATGTGACTGAGAGGGTACCTGAAGTGCCACTAAAAATCAGAGCCAAGTGTGGGCACAGGGACACCTGCCTCCCACCTTGTAAAGCCTAGCTTACCTTCTGGCTTCAATTCCCACCCCGTCTTCCTGCTGCTGTGTACCGGGGGAGTCAGCAGTGCTTGGGGCCTTGTCACCCACAGGAGAGATCCAGACAAGTGCCTTGCTCTTGGGTTTGGCCTGGAGCAGCCCAAGGGGCTGTAGGCATCTGGGGAGTGAGCCAGCCGAAGGAAGTCTCTCTGTCACTCTGCGTGTGGAATAACACAGAGAGCACCATCTGCTGGTTGTCTTGTCAATTACCCATAATGGTCAGAGCTGGACCAGGACTAAACTGAGAGCTTAGAATTCAATCCAGGTCTCCTACATGGTTGCAAGTTCCCAGTTTCAAACCTTCCTCTGCCACTTCATGTTTTATAGCAAAACAATGGTTTTCATATATTATCATATCACAATGGCAATTAACCAAATCACATTTGACTGTGAATTCTAAAAGGTAGATTTGTGATATCACAATGGTTTGTATAACTATGACATCACAATGGTTGCTTTATAACATCACAATGTTTTATTGACATCAGAATTGATTATTACATCACAATGATAGACCTATAACCTCACAGTGTCTTTTAAGACTTCAGTATTGATCACTGCATCAAATGGTTGGGTTATGACATCACAATGATTATTTATAATATCACAGTTGATTCTCATGACATTTTATTACATCATAATTGATTATGACATAACAGTGATAGCTTTATGACAACACAATGATATGCGATGCCATTGCAATATTCGTTTATGACATGACAATAGAATTATATCACCATTGATTACAACATGATAATGGTGGTTTATGACATCACAATTGATAGATCATAATGGTTTATATAGTTTAAATTGCTTATGATATCACAATGGTAGTTTATGGCATCACAAACTGATTATGAATTCATATTGGTGTAAGTATAACATGTTTTTCATGAATTAATTGATTATGACATTACATTGGTATGTGTATGATATAACAATGGTTGATTATCACATCCTAGTTTGATTTGGAAATTACAAGGATTTTTATGAAATCACAATTGATTATGACATAACAATGATAGCCTTATGTCATTTTTAATGTGGTTGTTCATGTCATAATAATGACTTCAAAATGTTTTTCATTATATCACAGTTGATTATAACATCATATTGGTTGTTTTATGGCATCACAATAGAAGCCTATGATAGCAAAATATTTGTTCATGGGGCCAGTGCTGTGGCGTAGTGGGTGAATCCTCCTGCTGCAGTGCCTACCTCCTATATAGGCAGCAGTTCAAATCCCAGCTGCTCCACTTCTGATCCAGCTCTCTACTGTGGCCTGGGAAAGCAGTAGAAGATGGACCAAATCCTTGGACCCCTACACCTATGTGGGAGATCTGGAAGACTCCTGGCTCCTGGCTTTGGATTGGCACAATTCTGGCCATTGTGGCTATCTGTGGAGTGAAACAGCAGCTGGAAGATCTCTCTGTCACTCTGCCTCTCTCCCTGTGTAACTCTCAATTTCAAACAAATAAAAAAAAATTTTAAAAAACTGGTTTATGACTTCACTATTCATGACATCACAATGGCAATTCATGTCCACATGGCGGTCATTTATGACATTCCAATTGATTGTTACCTCACAATGATAGTTTTGTGCCATCAGAATGATTTTCATGGCTTCTATATCTCATCATGACTATACAATGTTTGGCTTACGACATCACAATTGCATATTTGTTGCAGCACAACATTAGCATATGATATGAAAATGGTTTTCATATTATCAGAATTATCAATTATAACATTAATATTATGGTTTATGACATCATAATGTTGATTTATGACATAGTAATTGATTCAAATGTCATAATTATAAGTTTATGACATCACAATGATTTTATGGATTCACAACTGAATAAGACATCATAATGGTTAGCTTATAGGATCACAATTATGATGTTCCAATTATTACAATGACTTCACAATTGGTTATGACATCTTAATGGTAGTTTTATGAGATCACAATGGTTTATTATCATACCATTAGTGTTATTAATGACATTGCAATTGATCATAATGTCACAATGGTAGTTTTATGACACCAGAATTTTCTGCTTATATAATTATTTTATGCCATCACAATTGATTATGATATAACAAAGGTAATCACGATACTGATCTATGACATCATAATGTTTTATGACTCACTGCTGATTATGGTATCACAAAGATGCCTTATGACATCTTAATTGGTTAAGGTGTCAGATGTCACGATGGCTTTTATGAATTGACAGTTGATTATGACATCACAGTGGTTCCTTTATGATATCACAATGATAGTTTATCAAATCCTGATTAATTATAGTATCACTAGGGTTTGATTACATCACAATTGATTTTATCATAACATTTGTAATTTTATAAAATCACAGATTTTACAATGTCACAATAGAGTTAAGCACAATAATTACTATGACATCACAGTGGACAATAACATGATAATGGTGGTTAGTGACATGAAAATTTATGATATCAGAGTGTTCATGACATCACAATATTGGTTTATGACATAAGAATAGATTTTTTGCCTCATAATTGGTTATGATATTGCATGGAGGTTCCTAATGTTAAATTGATTATGATGTCACAATGGTAAGTTTATTATGACCCAGTTATTTCAATGACTTCACAATTGATTATGAGATATCATTGGTATTTTATAAGATCACAATGGTATTTATAACACCACAATAGTTGTTCATGACATCACAATTCATTATTATATCACAGTGGTAGGTTTATGACACCCCAATGGTTTTTACAATTTCTTATTGATTATGACATCACAATAGTAGACTTATAGTTATGGTTTTTGTCATCACAATTTATTATGATTCTATAATGGCATATTTATAATGTCAGTGTTTTTTTATGATTTCACAATTGTTTTTGCATCACAATGACAGTTTTATCTCAGTTGATTATTACATAACAAAGATTTTCAAACTCATAATTGATTAATAAATAGGAAAGGTAGCTTTATTTTATGTCATTATAATATTGGTTTATGAAATCACAATGGGTTTTATGACATCACAATGGAATATAATAGTGGCTTAGAACATCAAAATTGATTGACATTCAAATCTACAAGTTAAGATTATGATAAACCAATGGTTTTTGACTTCACAATTGATTTTGAAGTCAGCATGATTTTATGTCATCACAATAGATTTGGACTTCACAATGGCATTTATGACATCACAATTGATTATGACATTGCAATGTTAGCTTATGATATCACAATAGTTGCTTGTTCTATCCCAATAAATTATGACATCAAAGGGTCCTTACATCACACATTATTGTGATGGAACAATGGTAGTTTTGTGATATCAAAATGGATTTTTGTGACGTCACAGTAGATTTTGAGATAATTATTTTTAAGATGATGTCGCAATTAATTTAAAAGTCATAATGGTGGTTTATGAGGTGAAAACTGATAATGCAAAATAAGGGTTGCTTTATGACAGCAATATGGTTTTATAACATCACAACTATGAAATCACAATGGTGATTTATGACATAATAATAGATTATGTTGTAGCAATTTTAATGAGTCCACAATACTGACATCACAATTCACATACATGACATCACAATAGATAATTATTGCTTTATGTCATCACAATGATTGTTGTGACATCAAAATTTTGACATCAATGACATGACAGTGTTTTTTGTGTTATAATGTAGGTGTTTGAAATTGAAATTGCTTTTATGACAATGTAATTGCTTATAATTTCCTATTGGTAGTTTATGACATGATAATTCATTATGACATCACAATGATAGGTTCATGGTATAACGTTGACTTATAACTTCATAATTGATTATGAAAGGAGAGTTGTAGCTTTATAACAACACCATGATGGTTTATCACATCTGAATTGATTGTGACATCACAAAAGATTTTTTTCACTATATCACAATTGATGATGGCGGTAATGGCAGCTTATAATGTCACCATGGTTTTTTATATTATCACAATTGATTTTGACCTCTGAATTGTTTTCATGACATCACAGTCCATAACATCATAATGGCAGCTTTATGACATCACAATGGAAGTCTATGACATCCCAATTGTGTATTTCAGAACGGTTGTTTTATGTTTTCAAAATAATTTTATAACTTTGTAACTCTTTATGACAGCATAATGGTTAGTACAACATTATAGTACTTTTTGTCATCAGAATATTCATATGGCATCACACTGGTTTTCTGACATCACATTGATTGTTAATCATAATGCTGGTTTATGAATTCACAATTGATTAAGCCATACAATGTTATTTTGTGACATAGAAATGTTAGTATATGATATTATAATTGATTATGATGTTTAATAATAAATTTATGACCTTACAGTTGTTTTATGGATTCACAATTATGATTTTGCAGTGATAGGTTTTTGATATAATAATGGTTAATGACATCACAGGTGATTATGGCATCACAAGGAAATGTATGACATCACAATTGATTATTACTTGAAAGTGTAGCTTTATAACAGCACAGTGGCTTTTTATATTATCACAATATGCTTTGTGACATTACAAAGTCAATATGACACCACAATTTACTATAATATCATAGTTATAATTCATGATATAAAGATTGATTATGATGACTCAATAGTGTGTTTATGATGTCACAATACTTTGGGAGACTTCACAGGGATTATGATTTATATCATAATCATGGTTTATTACATCCCAACTGATTATGATACAAGAAGGTTTTTTTGAAAAACTTTTATTTAATGAATATAAATTTCCAAAGTACAGCTTATGGATTACAATGGCTTTCCTCCCCCCCAAACTTCCCTCCCACCCATAACCCTCCCCTTTCCTGCTCCCTCTCCCCTTCCATTCACATCAAGATTCATTGTCAATTCTCTTTATATACAGAAGATCAGTTTAGTATATATTAAGTAAAGATTTCAACAGTTTGCTTCCACATAGTAACACAAAATGAGAAGGTTTTTTGCATCACAATTGATTGAGAAATAACAATGACATATTATGACATCACAATGTTTTATGATATCACAATATATATTAAAGTCACAGTGGTTTTTTAAATCAAAATTACAACATCATAATGACAGTTTTATGATAACATGATTATTGGTTTACCATATCACAACAGTACATAATACATAATAGTAATACAATGCTGTTATAGGATAACAGCTTTTATGGAATCATGATTGATTATAAATTCATACTGGTAGTTTTATAACAATACAACTGATTATCACAATGGTGGTTTATACATGACAATTGATTATAATGTCACAATTGCAGGCTTATTATGTCACTGTGGACTTATGAATTTGCAGTTGATTGTGACATAATTGCAGTAGGTTTATGACATCAAAATGGTTGGTGAATGGTGTCAAAATATCAGTTTATGAAATCACAATGGACTTTATGCCATTACAATCAAATAACATATCACAATGGTGGCTTATATCACAATTATGACTTCATAATGACAAATTTATGATAACACAAGACTGTTTATGTGTTTTCAATTGATTATAACATCATAATGGTAGGTTTTAAATATAACAATGGTGGTTTATCATATCCCTGTTGATTATGACATCTGAAGATGTTCACAACAGTAAATTGATTAAGTAAAATTGATTATGGCATGATACTGATTATGACATCACAATTGATTATGGCATGATTATGTTAAAATTGATTGGATACAGTAGCTTTATACCAACACAAAATATTGTGTTTATGACATCACAATGGATTTATGATATCACAATTGTTCACATCATAATGGTTGTCTATAATATTACAATTTTTATGACATATTGTATGCCTTTGTTTTTCCTTCCTTTTACCCACTTCCAGTAGTGGCTGAGCCTATCTCATCTGAGTTCTCAGTAGTAGAACTGGAGTCACTGTTTGTAAATCTGTTCTTACAGATCACATTGGCAGCTGAAATTAGCTTTGGGCAAGAATATTTACAAGAAAGAAATGGCCCACTGCCATATCCCAAAGATTCCCCTCCTCCTAAGGAACTGCTTTATCAGTATGACACTGCTCTGGTCCTTGCTCCTGTTTCACTCAAAGGCAATATTGTTTCTTCGCACAAAAAATATATACCATCTTACCTCTGATATTTAGTCAAAAGCTGGTTTAAATTTCAATTTCTAAACTAGGAATAGAGAAGTCATTTCTGCCTGTCTCCCAGGCTCAGAGCTTCTAAAGATTAAACATTCCTGATGAACTTTTCAACTTCTTTCTTCACTCTCATGCTAGTATTCTTTAGCATGATCTTTAGGAAAGAAACTCAGTTGAAGACAGTGAGTTCTCCAAGCAGAATGCCCAGGAGATGGAGGAAACACTGGTTTTATTGGAAGAAATGTTTCTCCTTCTGATTTGAGAAAATGAGGTTTCCTTTCAAGTGTGTCTTTCTCTTTCAGCCAAAACTTTTAGTCCAGAATTAATCCAATCCTTGCAGAGACCACAGAGGCATGGAACATGAGTTCCTGGTAATGGCTTTGTCACCCTATCAGAAATAAAGCAATGGGAGTAAGAGACATGGCTCTGCCAATTCACAGATACTTTGCAAGTAAAATGGGAAAAAAAGGGGTATGAATTTACAATGTTTAGGCCATTTTATCTTTTTTAAAATTTTCCTTTCTTTTTTATTGCTATTTCTTTTCATTTTATACAGTTTTTGGACTATACAAATTTCATGTATTTCATTTATGCAAATCAAGGAATGTAGTCATACTTGCCTCTTCCTGCCTATGCTCCAACCATTCTTCCTCCTCCCTCTTGCATTCCCATTCTTAATTTTTACCAAGATTTACATTAAGTTTACTTAATTATAGTAAGGTTAACCCTGCACTAAGTAAAAGAGTTCTCAAATATTATGAAGACTAAAACATTGTCCCTCAAAAGAAGAGACAAGTGTTGTAAACAATCATTCAATCTCAAAATGTCAATTTCACTCCTATACATTACCCTTTAGATATTCAGTTAGTTACATTTGATCACGGAAAATATGTGATATTTGTCTTTTGGGAAATAGCTTATTTCACTAAGTATAATGGTTTCCAGTTGCAAACCACAAGATTTCATTGTTTTTTTTTAATTTTTTTTTTGAGTTCAAAAACTTTTTTTTATTAAACTTTTATTTAATGAATATAAATTTCCAAAGTACAGCTTATGGGTTACAATGGCTTCCCCCTCCCAAAACTTCCCTCCCACCCACAACCCTCCCCTTTCCCGCTCCCTCTCCCCTTCCAATCACATCATGATTCATTTTCAATTCTCTTTATATACAAAAGATCAGTTTAGTATATATTAAGTAACGATTTCAACAGTTTGCCCCCATATAGCAACACAAAGTGAAAAAAAATACTTTTGGAGTACTAGTTATAGCATTAAATAGGAGTGTACAGCACATTAAAGGCAGAGATCCTACATATTTTTTTAAAAAATTAATTAATTTTCTATGCCATTTCCAATTTAACACCAGGTTGTTTTTTTCATTTCCATTTATCTTTATATACAGAAGATTGATTCAGTATATAATTAGTAAAGATCTCATCAGTTTGTACCCACGCAGAAACACAAAGTGTAAAAATACTGTTTCAGTACTAGTTATAGCATCACTGCACATTAGACAACACATTAAGGACAGATCCCACATGGGATGTAAGTACACAATGACTCCTGTTGCTGACTTAACAATTTGACACTCCTGTTCATGGTGTCAGTAATCTCCCTAGGCTCTAGTCATGAGTTGCCAGGGCTATGGAAGCCTTTAGAGTTCGCTGACTTTGATCTTATTCCGATAGGGTCACAGTCAAAGTGGAAGTTCTCTCCTCCCTTCAGAGAAAGGTACCTCCTTCTTTGATGGCCCCGTTCTTTCCACTGGGATCTCACTCACAGAGATCTTTCATTTAGTTCTTCTTCTTTTTTTCTTTTCCATGGTATCTTGGATTTCCATGCCTACAATACTCTCATGGGCTCTTCAGCCAGATCCAAATGCCTTAAGGGCTGATTCTGAGGCCAGAGTGTTGTTTAGGACATCTGCCATTCTATGAGTCTGCTGTGTATCCCACTTCCCATGCTGGATCTTTCTCTCCCTTTTTGATTCTATCAGTTAGTATTAGCAGACACTTGTCTTGTTTGTGTGATCCCTTTGTTTCTTAGACCTATCCAAGCCATCGAATGTGAACTGAAATTGATCACTTGGACTAGTGAGATGGCATTGACACTATAAGAAACAATGACCTGATCAGCTTTTGTCCTGACTCTAGATGTACAATGTAATACTTTACCCTTTTTAGTATTTGTTGTTGTTGTTGTTGTTCTAGTACTAGTGGTTGAACTCTGTAATTAACACACAATTATTCTTAGGTGTTTAAATTTTAACTGAAAAGTGATCCCTGTTAAATTTCAGAGTGGAAAAAGAGAGGGAGGAGATGCACAATTTGGGACATGCACAATCAGTCTTGCCCCAAATGATGGAGTTAGAAATGTGCCAGGGGATTCCAATACAATTTTTTTAATTTTTTTACAGCTGAGTAGTACTCCATAGTGCATGTAGACCATAATTTCTTTATCTAATGATTAGTTGATGGACATCAGGGTTGACCTCATATGTTACCTGTTGTAAATTGATCTGTAATGGACATGGGGGTAAAGATAATTCTTTCATATACTGACTTCTTTTGAGTTGGGTAAATTGCCAGGAGTGGGATGCTTGGATAGTACAAAGTATGTCTATATTTTCAGATTTATGAAGTATCTCCATAATGTCTACCTCAGGGGTTGTATCAGTTTACACTCCCACCAACAGTGTATCAAGGTACCTTTTTCCCTACATCCTCACCAGCATTTGTCTTGTTGATTTCTGAATGTGGGCCTTTCTAACAGGAGTGAGGTGAAACCTCATTGTGGTTTGGAGTTGCAGTTTCTTGATGCCTCAGGATCCTGAGCATTTTCTCACGTGTCTGTTGGCCATTTGAATTTCCCCTCTTGAAAAATGCTTGTTCAATCATTTGCCTGCTTCCTAACTGGATTGTTTGTTTCTTTGTAGATTTTCTTGAGTTCTTTATAGTTTCTGGATATCAATCCTTTATCAAATGTGTAGTTTGTTAATATTTTCTCCCCTTCTGACAGTTGCCTCTTGACTTTGTTGTTTCTTTTGCAGTGAAGAATCTTCTCAGCTTCATGTAATTTCATTTCTAAATTTTGACTTTGATTGCCTATGATTCTGGGGTCTTTACCAAGAAGTCTTTGCCTATGCCAATGTCCAACAGTTTCCCCAATATACTCTAGTGATTTGATGGTATCTGGTTGCATATTTAAGTCTTTGATCCATTTCAGGCTGGTTTCTTTTGTGTGCAAGGTGTAATTTAGGGTATGTGTTTCATACTTCTACATGCAGAGATCTTGTTTTCCCAGCCACATTTTATTGATGAGATTGTGCTTGCTCTAGGGATTAATTTTAGCTCCTTTATAAAAAAATAAGTTCCTTGTAGATGTGTGGACTGACTTCTGGAGCTTCTATTCTCTTCCATTGTTCTACATGTCTATGTTTGTGCCAGTACCAGGTTGTTTTGATTATAACTTTCCTGTTACATATCTTGAAATCTGGTATTGATGTCTCCCACTTTGTTTCTTTTGTACATGATTGGTTTAGTTTGTCAGGGTCTCTTGTGTTTATATATGAACTTTAGCACCATTTTTCTAGGTCTGCAAAGAATTTTGTTGATAATCTATAAATTGAACCTGTAAATTGCATTGAATCTATAAATTGATTTTGTAGGTATGGATATTTTGATGATATTAATTCTATTGATTCCTCTAATTCATGAACATAGAAGTTTTCTTCCCCATTTTTAACATCTTCTCCTATTTCTTTCTTCAATGTTTTGTAACTTTCATCACAGAGGTATTTGAAATTTTTGGTGAAATTTATCCCAAGGTATTTAATTTTGTAGATATAATTTGCAGATAGGGCTGATCTTAAAAGTTCTTTATTAGTCATGGCATTGTCTTGAATACAAAGGCTATCAATTTTTGGGTGTTAACTTTATATCCTGCCAGTTTACCTAACACTTTCATGAGCTCCAATAGTCTCAGGAGTGTCTTTTGGTTCCTCTATATATTATTACATGCCATCCACAAATACAGATAATTTGACTTGCTCCTTTCTGATTTTTTCCCTTTGATTTATTTTTCTTGCCTGTGGCCCTGGCTCAGGCTTCTAGGTTCTGCATGCAAATAGGGATAGTTTGAATTCCTCCTTTCTAATCTGTATACTTTTGACTCTTTTTCTTACCTAATGGTTTTGGCTAAATCTTCCAGGAATATATTGAATAGCAATGTTGAGAGTGGGCATCCTTGTTTGGTTCTGGATCTTAGGGGGAATGCTTCCAATTTTTGGTTTTATCCTATGATGGCTTTTTAAAAAAAATATGCCTCTGTGGCTTAGTGGAATGTCTACAGTTGCAGTGAATACCAAGAGGTGTGTGCTGCGTGTGGCCAAGGAGCTCTGGTCAGTGTTCCTGGGAGGGTTGAGTATCCAGGTTAATATCCACATTTGGCTTGGTAGATCTGCTTTTGTTAACAGAAAGGGGGATTGTAACCCCTGTAGGTGTGATCACACCTTCATCTCCTATGTCCAAGGAGATCAGTGCCTGGCTTTTAGCTTCCAGTGTGTGCAACACTCATTGGTGCCACCATACAAACTGCAAAAATGATTTGTGCAGTCCTCAATGAGCATAGATTCCACTGCAATGACCCATACGAGGGAACCAGGGAGCTCTGAGTGTGTGGATCTACACACAGCAATTGCCCAGAAATCCAGTTACACCCTGTATCCTCTGATGCAGCCACAGAGTCTGCACCATCTCAGAACACAAGGTTTCCATAGTCACTGTGTGTAGAGGTTCTGCATTGCTATACCAGCCTATTCAGTCCAGAGAGGCAGATATTCCCTGAGCCAGTTGCCCATAGGTTTAGGTTCCAGAGCTTGTGGTGTGTTGGGAGACTGAGGGCACTTTACAGTCCTACATGGGTAGTAAACATCTATCTATCCTCCCAGCCAGGCTCAAAGTCAGAAGAGACCACAGATTGTTCCCTCTGTAGAATCTCTGGATCACATGCATACACAAGTGCCACTGGCTGAATTTTGATTCTTTCCATCACTGCCACCAGAACTGCTGAGAGGATGGCCTCCTGCCTCAGCCAGTTGATATGCGTGCACAAAAGGTCTTCCACAGCTGCTACCAAAACTCAAAATGGCACTCACCCTCTCTCAGTCAGGTGCTGGCTGCCACTCACCCTCTCTCAGTCAGGTGCTGGCTGCCATTGTGGAAAGGATGGAGTCAGAGAAGCATGCTCCTTTTATTCCACTTGATCCTTGAGTACATGCTATCCACTAGGGCTCCATGCCAGACTTACATCATGGTCTCCCTCCAGCTATATAACCAAGGGCTGCTACAGTTTGGTTTCACCTCTGTATCTAAACTGCCATCTGCTCCAGCTCATGGCTGCTTAGTGTGTTGGGTCCATGTTTGTGCTGTATATCTGAACCTCCCACATGTGTCTTCAGCATTCCTCTTCCTTCCATGGAATTTCCACTGCAGTTTTCTCTCAATTCTTCTATAAGAGTGCACGTCCTACTTTATTTATTTATTTATTTATTTCTATTTATTTCTATTTATCTCTAGCCTAGCACATTACATCCTTTCCTATTCTACCATCTTGGAATCCATTTCCAAAATTTGGTGATAAACTTCTCTTTTTCTGCCTTTGGCATCAAAGAGCTTGAGGATTTATTTATTTATGTATTTTGTTAAAGAGTGAGGGAGGAGGTGAAAGTCCCAATAAGGGAAAGAATGCCCTACACCAAAAGGTTTTTCTGCAGCAACAGCACCTGCAAGCACATCTTGTTGATCTGAGCCAGACCGCAGTGAAATTTAATTGAAGGTCAGTGGCAGTGGCTGTAGGCATAACAGAGATAGGAATGATGTTGATTGATCCCTTGTCCCTTTAATTCTCCTAATTCTTATAAAAATGAACCAATTATTTCTTGAGGCTTTATACATGGCATATCCAGTTGAAAAATTCTTGCTTACAAAATGATGGGGCTAGAAGAAACATACACAAACCCCTCTATGTGGTAGACAAAATTAAGTATCGCTCATGGTCAGGCAGTGACAGAATCCAGAGTAGAATCCAGATTGCTAAAATCCAGCTTACAACTCCCCTCCCTCCTCCTATTACTGATGTGTCAAAGGCCCACTATGTACCTGAAACTATGCTAGATGGAGACACAGTGATAAGTCAGACAGACCTGGTTCCTGCCTTCCAAGAATCTGTTGTCCAGCTTGATACGGCATTTCTCAATAATCCCCACTGTATTTCTAAGTAGTCCTGAGTTTCAGAGCTTATCGTAACATTGATTTTGCCTGCAAGTCCCCATGTGTGGGTACCATGGAGTACTGTAAAAGGACATTGAGCCTTGGAGATGAAACCATTTTTCTCAAGGACACATAGTAACTGAACTAAGGCTGCAAAAACATCACTTCCATGCTTGACTACATATGATCAATTTCAGCACTATTTTAGATAACTCTGCCCTGTACATAATGCTAGTGTCTTATAGATATAGTAGCCACAAAATTTATAGCCACATTGTCCCATTTACATAGTTTGGCTCAACACTTACTGCAGATTTTTGTTTCCTGCTTTCTAGTTATATGACCTAGTCTTGAATTTCAATATCTTCATGCTAAAAAATTTTTAACATTTGTTCTTTCTCTGTAGCTCTGAGAAAACTATGAGCTATGAGTAATAAGTCCATTATCAAGAAAAACTTCAAGGCCACAAAACTTAACAGCAGAGCTTCCATTATTTATTTCATAAATTTATAAGAACTTTTTTCCATTGAGAAAAATAAGAAAAGTAGGGCTTTCTACAGTGCTCTAAATGTACTTGTTTTTTTGTCCTCATTGTACTTTAAGGTGGCCACTCACATTTCAAACCCTCACATTAGCATCATGGCCAACCAGATCATCATCCACTTTAACACAACCAACAATGTAAGTTAAAAGTTTACTGTTGGCATCATCATCCACATGCACAGAGGACAACTGTTATGAGCATATCCCACATTTCTTCCAATGCGAAAGCTTAAAATGTGGGGTCACTTTATTCATTTGCTATTCCTTTCAGCACAATCTTCTGAGCAACCACTTCTATGAGATTCTGCACTAGGTGCTAGAGAAAATGTAGTGAAACAAATCATACAAAAACTGACTTTGAATAACTCATTAGGCATCAATAAATTACTGAATGATGATTGTAATGAGTGCCAACAAGAATTCAGGGGCTGTGAGAGCACAAAGCGGAAGTCTCAGCAAGTCTGGAGGTCAAAAGCACCCAGGAGGAGGCGATGTGTTTTCCAGGCTTGAAGGATGAGAGTGGACTTGGGCAGAAATGAGAACAGAGTTCTGAGCAGAGAAAATATGTGATAAGGCTCTGAGATGGAAGGAAATGTAACTTATTTTTTAAATGAAAATAAGGCTGGGATATTCAGTTAAGCCCCTTTGCGTGTAATATCAGTA
Organism: Lepus europaeus; assembly: GCF_033115175.1. Classification (NCBI taxonomy): domain Eukaryota; kingdom Metazoa; phylum Chordata; class Mammalia; order Lagomorpha; family Leporidae; genus Lepus; species Lepus europaeus. The sequence goes on from NW_026909622.1 coordinate 454,399, forward strand.
TAAGTCTGGTAGCATATAGACTCTGTATCCTATTTAGTCACTGTAGATGGTGATAATGATTGCCTCATTCCCTTAACCAATAGATACTCAGTGACAGCTTGGTGCCATGCACCATTCTAAGTCCTAGTGATAAACCAATGAACAAAGTCCAACTTTGTGTGGAATTTTCATTTTAGTCAATGGAGAAATGGACAATAAGGATGCTAAGTAAGTACTTACTTAGTATCAGTAACAATATTGATTTAATTTAATAAGCAAATATCAATATTAGAAAATGCTAAAAAGAAAAGCAAAAAATCAGGGAAGATAAGTTAGGAGTGGGATAAGACTGGGCATTTGGCATAGCAATTATAAGCAGGTCCATGCATGTTTACCTTTATTTTATTATAGACACATAAAACATGTAGTCCAATGTCACCTTGAAAATATGTTTTGGAGCCAATCCCTCTTCTTCAGCCCAGCTCCTGAAAGGGCATCCTAGAGAGCTGTTAGTCAAGAAATTAACCAGATTCACTGTTCTATCAAACTCTTCTAACAATATTGTTCCATCCAGTAATAAGGATATTGAGCGCTTTTGTTGAGGTTGTCTGGGCTTCATTAGCGCTCTAGAAACACAGAATAAAAGCTGTGAATGCTTCATTTTAGGAACAGATTCTGGCAAATGGTGCATCAATAGAAGAAACTGAGCTCATTGCTAAAAATGGCAAGATTTGCACCCTGACAGCAGTTCTCATTCCTCCCTCCATCAACTTAATCCTGCTCCATTGATGTGCTGAGACAGAGAAATGAAACTTTTAAGAAAACTAGGAAAAGAAAGAAGATGTCCAACAATCCACTGATACAGAAAACATTTTGATACAATTCTGAGAAAGCTGACAAGGAGAGTTTGGCAGCCTAATTTACATCCCTGAGGGATGAGAAGATGCAAAGGCCGGAAGTTCTGTCTCATAAATTGTGAATCACCATTCCTTGGGGGAGTTTCCACATAACAGGGGCTTCCCAAGTACCATAATTTCCTACGACAGCCATTACAAATGACCACAAACTGTGTGGTATTAACACAGTATTTTTTCTTTCATAAATCTAGAGGTGAGAAATCTGAGGGATGAACCAGCAAAAGGGAGATCTATCCTTGTCTTCCTGTTTCTTCCACTTTCAAATAAATAAAAGTAAATTTTTCTAAGAAAAGAAATATACTAGTTACTGGAAAACAAAAATGGAATATGTGTAAAAGAAAGAATCTTGTCCTGGGATGTGGCTGGTTATGGCCCAGTGACACTGCTTCCAGCCTTTGCTCTCCTGTTGCAGGCTGAAGGCCTTAAACAACTCATGGCTTTCTGAAGCTCACTTTCCTTCTACTAGAGATAAGAGAGTTTGCCTGCATTCATCTCCAAGATCCCATGAGGGAACTAGTATTGTAGTGCAGTGCTGGGATCCCATATGAGCATTGATTTGAGTCCTGGCTGTATCACTTATGATCAAGCTTCCTGATAATGGGCCTTGGAAACCAGCCAATGACAGCCCAAGTTATGGGCCCCAGCTACCCACAAGGGAAACCCAGTTGGAGGTCTTAGCTCCTGGCTTCAGCCTGGTCTAGCCCTGGCAAGTGGAAGATCTGTATATCTCTCTTTTTCACTCTGTATTTCAAATAACTAAAATACATGTTTTTAAAAAAATTCCCATCCAGGAAATATTTTATCATTAAAATATAGTTCTGTTCAATGGCTCATTTTTTAACCCATCTGCAAAACTCAATGAAATGTAATGGGAAACATTAACTCATCCAATTTGGAGGTCAAAGCTAAAGAAATTTTAACAATATTGTCATTGTTATGAGAAAATTAAAGGTCTGGGCATTCAATAAACCCATAGCATAATAATGCTATTTCAATGGGAATGGAAAACTACAACCATGAGTAGGGGCACTGTGTGGATGAGAGTTAGAAGTGGCCAATACTAATACTTATGGCCAGGTGAACAGGAAGATGGCCTCACCCAACTATGATGCCAGTTGAACCACACAAATCTGGCCTACCTGGGGGTAGATAGGAGGTAAATTTGCTAATCTGCGAAAGAAATCACTTCATTTTGGAGTATCAGAGCACATGAGAAGTTAGAAATGCTGGGAATTCATTGTGCAGGCCCTTGTCTTATCACTTCCATCTTATTGTGATTCCCTTTTATGAACTCCCTTCAAGCTCTAAATCCTGACTCAAGAAAACCAAGTTCATCCTTGTTCATGACTGGTACACAGATGAATCAGTTTCCCTCAAGGAGACCAGAAAAGTGCTTTCAAGAGGGATTGTGTTTGAGTTCTGGGACTCCATTGCTGGTATGTGTCCTAACAATCCACAAGGCATGCCTTTGCTCCCAATGTGCAGATGGCCTCAGTGACAATGGAATGTGCATTTGTTAGAATGGCTTCCAAGTCCCAATCTCAGTTCTGCTCTAATACCAGTAAACATGATGGGCCTTGCTGTGACAAAAATAAGTGGTGCTTCCAAAGCTTCCCTTCCCTGGATCCTACTCCTGCTTCAGTGAGCTGACAGTGTGTGTGTGTGTGTGTGTATATATATATATATATATATATATATATATATACTAAAATTAGGGCTTTATGATAGAGTAAAATGAACAGATTACAATGTCTCATGGAGTCAGGAAAACCTGAATCTAAATCCCCATTTGACAACTTACTGGCTGTGTGACCTTAGAAGTCTCCCATTTCTCCATCTAGAAAATGAAGGTAGCATCAGTACAATTTTTCCTTGGTTTGGGGAATTGGTTCAGGTCCCTCTGCTACCTAGCAATCGCACATATCCTATATACATACTCCCATATACTTTAAAACAGCTCTAGATTATTTATAATACTTCATACAGTGTAAATGCTCTATAAACAATTGTTATGCTCTAAAACCTATGAAACAATGGCCAAAGACATTTCGTTTTCATGTTTTTTTCTGTTCTCAGATGGTATTCAGCTAGATTATGATCTAGAGCATGCACCTGGCAAGTAGTCCATAAGAAAACCACTCAACTCTATCTCTACTGACTCCACACACCTGTCACCAACACTTCACTGTACCCCTCCCTTGCCTTGTTTCATCTTACAGCTGCCTCGAAATGGAATGGAAGGCATGGCACAGCAAGGCAGGGCTGATGAACACTATTCTGCTGTTCATTTGGTCAAGAAAAGATTTCTCAGAGAGGAGTGTTTGGACTAACAGTTAAGATGTCCATATTAGAGAGCTTTGGAAATTGTTCCATCTTAGTGCTAATAAAAACCCTGGGGGCAACAGGTGATAGTTTGAACATTTGGGCCCCTTCCACCCACATGGGAGACTTGGTCTGAGTTCCTGTACCCTGATTCCAGCCAGACACAAGCCCCGCTTCAGCCATTGTGGACATTTGAGGATTGAACCAACTGATGAAAAACTCTCCCAGGGTCTCTGTCTCCATGTACCATCACCCCAAATAAATTAATTTTGAAAAAAAATTCTGAGAAAATTAAGTCATTTTTTTCTAAGCCTGATGATGTTGACATTTTACGCCCAGCCTGTGGGTAGGGCTGTCATTGAACTTCCAGCTCTAATCCTAGTTATCCCAAGCCTACGGCTGATCATGATCTCATCAGGGGCCTTTTCCATAGCAAACAGGGCCCTGAACTAACCTAAAATATTATGAAGCTTCTCTGCTTTAAATCCAGCAGTGATCTTCCAGCACCTTCACTTGTGTGTGTCTTCATCCTGGACCTTTCCCAAGGCACACATGCAAATTCTTTTCCCATCAAATCCTTTCTGGAGATTATCCCCAGAGTCCTTCCTGTCTGATGCTGCAAAAATCCAAATATGTGCCCCCTGCCCTTGACAAACTCTATGCCTTCCTTTCCACTCCTATAGGCATAGGGCTTAGTCTGATGAGCTGGCTAGCAGCTAAAAGTTGTGATGGTATTAGGGGTATGGGCATACAGTTAATATAATTATCTTCTCTGTCTTCACACAGTAGCTCACAGATAAAGACCTTAAAGGCCCAGGTTCAGGTCCCCACTGGGCAACTCAACAGTGAATTAGGCAGTTTTCCTTACCTCCCTGGACCTCCATTTCTTCATCTGGAAAATGGGTGTTATTCAAGTCCTTACCTCCTGGGACTGGTGACTGTCAATTAGGTGGTGCATGTGAATGGCTGACCCAGTGCCTTGAATGAAGTTGGGTCCCAAATATTACCATTGATTATCAATATGACCAAAAACAAAGAGTGAACATGTGAGATACCAACTAGGGTCCTACTAGTATGAAAAGTAACTTCTATTCATTCCATAACGTCCTCATGAATAGCTGAACACTCTCACCACAAAGCAGTAGAGAATTGAGTTTGTTGATCTTTTTGACCACATCACAGCCTACCCCCATTCCTTTGTTCTACATATCTATACACATAAAGTAACCCTGAGACCAAGTTTTTCTCCTGGTTAGGGCAGTCAATCTTGTCATAGGTTGTCCCAAACCCTCAGAGAAAAACTTGAGCCATAGTAGCATAAATATAAACAAACAAACAAAAACTAAATCACAGTGGGGCTACAGAATTTAGCAGGGCCAGAAAGAAGGCTGCTGCATGAGAAGTGATCAGTTCCAGAAGCAGGAATACCAGCAGCATTAGCACTTCAGCCACGGGAAAGAATAGATGGCTGATAAGGATCCCATTCCTCATCCATTCCACCTGTTCCCATCTCACCTCAGGATATGAGAAGCAGGTGTGTTTTATGAGACTAAGAGATCAGAGACAAGAAAATGGAAAAAAAATTGAAATTATTACCTATCCTTTGAATCTTAATGCAATTTCTCACAATTAATGATTTAACATTGACTTCTTTTTAAAAATCCAAATTATTTTCTACTCTAAAAAATTTGTTTCTTCCCATGATGATGGCTACTGCTCATGTGTGTTCTAATCTTGTTCACAATGAACCTCATGTGCATCCCTTCCAGAACTTTTGGTTTTTGGCCCTCTCAGTTCTGTGCACATGCAGATTATCAGAGAGACAGAGCTTGCACGGAAGATGATGGACACTAACACACATCTGATACCTTCTATTTGTCACTATGGGTACTACACCCAGAGGCAGCTCAGGCCTGCTTAAGGGTGTCAGAGTATGAGGTATCTAGACCCTTCCCCTACAGGTGTCACCCCTTCTCCCTCTGATCCTTCAGAAATAAGGGACTGGAGTTCTGACGGTGTCAATGGATGCCATAGTGGTCTATTTTACCTGTAACAGAGAATCCAATTATTGTGCACAACTGGTGAGAATTTAGACAATATAACAGTTCACCAAAGAAATTAAAAATAAAATTACCATATTATTCAATATACTGGATACATGGATATTTCCAAAAGTTCATGGAAAATGCAACTAAAATTTAAGTCCATTTTTATGGAAAATTTTGAAATCCATGAAAATGAAAGAGCATCAAAGTTCATAAAACATGTTTGATTTCATTCAAAGAAGCATCATTAAATCATTTCTTTGATACTCAAAAACAAGATTAAAATAAACAAATTTAAAATGGCAAAAAAGAGTTTGCATGGATTTCAAAATTTTTGCACCAAAATAAGCATATTTTAATTCAGCTTCTCAACAAGTATCTTGAAGTATCTTCATATAGTAAAATGAATGGAAAGCAAGGACTTAAAAAAGATGTATACATTTATGTGCACATAAGCATTATTCAAATTAATCAAAGGTAGAAGCAACCTAATTTCCTAGAAATAGCTGTGTGAACAGACAAGATGTGGTCCATCAATAAAACTGAATATTAATCAGCATTAAGAGGGAATTTCTGACACTTGCCTCATCATGAGTGAACTTAAAGTCATGCTAAGTGAAATAGGATGGTCACAGGACAGATATGGTGTAACTCCTCTTCTATGAGATCTCTAAAGTAGTCAAATTCATAAAGACAGAAAGCAGCATGGGGAGGAGAGAAGTCACAGAGACAAGGGTGCAGAGAGCAATGGAGAGTTAAATTTCGTTGCTGAATTTTAATCGTATGAGGAAAAATGTTCTAGAGATGGATAAAGGTGATGGCTGTGCAACAGTATGAGTGTAGTTAATGCCACTGAAGTGCATATTTAAAAACAGTGAAAATAAGAAAGGTACCTCCTTCTTTGATGGCCCTGTTCTTTCCACTGGGATCTCATTCACAGAGATCTTTCATTTAGGTCTTCTTTTTTTTATGAGATCCCAGTGGAAAGAATGGGGCCATCAAAGAAGGAGGTACCTTTCTCTGAAGGGAGGAGAGAACTTCCACTTTGACTATGACCCTATCGGAATAAGATCAAAGTCAGCGAACTCTAAAGGCTTCCATAGCCCTGGCAACTCATGACTAGAGCCTAGGGAGATTACTGACACCATGAACAGGAGTGTCAAATTGTTAAGTCAGCAACAGGAGTCATTGTGTACTTACATCCCATGTGGGATCTGTCCTTAATGTGTTGTCTAATGTGCAGTGATGCTATAACTAGTACTGAAACAGTATTTTTACACTTTGTGTTTCTGTGTGGGTACAAACTGATGAGATCTTTACTAATTATATACTGAATCGATCTTCTGTATATAAAGATAATTGGAAATGAAAAAAAAAACCTGGTGTTAAATTGGAAATGGCATAGAAAATTAATTAATTTAAAAAATATTATGTAGGATCTCTGTCTTTAATGTGCTGTACACTCTTATTTAATGCTATAACTAGTACTCCAACAGCATTTTTTCACTTTGTGTTGCTATGTGGGGGCAAACTGTTGAAATCTTTACTTAATATATACTAAACTGATCTTCTGTATATAAAGAGAATTGAAAATGAATCATGATGTGATTGGAAGGGGAGAGGGAGTGGGAAAGGGGAGGGTTGTGGGTGGGAGGGAAGTTTTGGGAGGGGGAAGCCATTGTAACCCATAAGCTGTACTTTGGAAATTTATATTCATTAAATAAAAGTTTAATTAAAAAAAAGCTAAAATGATAAATTTCATCATGTGTATTTTAGAATTATTTCAAAGAGGGAGAAAAGGAAAACTTAAGGCAAATTTGTCGAAAAGGAAAAGGAAACTTTTGGCTCACAACTCTGAAGTCCATGTGCGGGCCTAGCTGTAAAACAGCATTATCCAGCTCTCAAAATCAAATATGGTATCTATATCTTGACCTTGCATTGCCTAAGGAACCTTGGGATAAGGGCAGCCCCCAACACTGTCAGACCTACACCACTGCCACACTCAGTTAAGCAGGAAAGATTCATTTTCCTTTTTGGCTCAAACAGGATGCTATCACATCCCTCCCCATTACTTGAAATGCAAATAGCCCTTATTACACAATTACAGAAATTAGCCACTCTGGCAAGAGCATAGAATGCGGTGATAAGCTTGGACTCAGTGTTGGGGCATATCACAAAGGCTGCCATCACAAAGCACCATACTCTGGTGATGTGCCCCAACGCTTGGCTGGGGGAACCAGCCACATTTTACTATAGAGACTATGAGGGTGGGAGATGATGTTCCTTAGGCCAAATGGAGATGCAGTTTCCAGAAGGAGAGAGAACAGAAACATATTTATCCATTCATTCACTCCATCATTTATTCAACATTTCTTAGTGTTTTGTGGCTCAGTCATTGGACTTAATGTGGAGATGAAAGATGACCATAGCCAGGGCCTCAGCTATCCCTGGAGAAACATAATCTTGTGCAGGATGACAAAAATATGTAGGTACTTCAAAAACTTGAGAGGGATGGCATTTGGTATAGTGGTTAAGATACTGATTGAGATGTCCACATGCCATACCAGAGTGTCTAGGTTCTAGTACTGACTCTCCACAAGCAGCAGCAGACATTATGGTATAATTGGTTGGGAAACATGAGTTGAGTTTCTTGCTCTGCTTTTAGCCTGGCACAGTTCCAGGTGCTGTGGGCATTTGAGCAGTGAACCAATAATTAAAGATTGGTCTCTCTCTCTCTCTCTCTCTCTCTCTCTCTCTCTTTCTCTCTCTCATTATCTTTCAAATAAAATAAATTATTTTAAAGTCAAGGTAAAATGGTACTATATGATTTGCTCCTCTGAGTTGCCAGTTTGCATCTGAGAAAATGGCAAGAATGCCTTTATGCCTGTTGGTTTTCCAGGGCTGCCATCACAAAGCACCATACTCTGGATGGCTGCTTACAAGACACATGCATTGTCTCCCAGATCTGGAGTCTGCAGGTCTGAGATCATGCTCAGCCAGGCTGGCTGTTTCTGAGAACTGTGAAGGGCAATATGCTCCAGGCCTCTCTCCTAGTGCCAGGTGGGTTACTGGCAATCTATGGTGTCCTTGGTTTATAGACACATCCCCCTGATCTCTGCCTTCACTTACACATTGCATTCTGACTGCCTATGTCTGCCTACAAGTCCATTTCATAAGGATGTCATCCATATCAGATTGTGACTCACCCTGCTCTAGTATAACCTCACCCTAACTGATAACAAATGACCTTCCTACAAAATAGTAGAGTACTAGAGGTCATAATTTCAACACAGAACTTCAGGGTTAGGGGGCACAATTCAGCCTTGGCAGTGACTTTCTCCTGGCTGATTTATCATCCTTGTTTCACACAAATTTGAAAAAAGGAGATCGAGAAAGAGGAGCATCTCCTTATGTTGCTAGACATGACACAGAATCTACCATGTCTACAAGTGCCCTAAGCAGACTCGAAAGCTTCTAAAGATTCCAAATAGGCATTAAGTCTAATTACCATGACTGTTACCTTTAAAAAGCAGGGACAGGCATTTATTCTAGTGGTTAAAATGCCTATTAAGACAGCTGCATCCTATATCAGAATGCCTTAATTCCATTCCCAGCTTGATCTCCTCACTACAGCTTTCTTCATATGCAAATCCTGGGACACAGCAGTTGATGGCACAAATACTTGGTCATGGCCACCTACATTGGAGAAACAGATGGAATTCCTGGCTCCTAGCTTTGGATCAGCCCATTCTTGGCTATTCCACCTATTTTGAAAATGAACCAGGGCATAGGAGAGCTCTGTCTTTTGTCTCCTTTATCTCTTTCTCTCTCTCCCTTCCTGCCTTCTCCTCTCCCTCTCTCTCTCCTTCTCAGGTAAATAAACAAAAAACAACTTTAAAAATTAAAGAAGGCAAACCATGTTAGGGCTAAGTAGACAAAGAAATTGTCACCGAGAGTTGAAGGTACTTCCCCAATTCCAGGTGAAGAAGATTAAACACTCTTGTCAGTAAGGACTTGCTCTGCTGTACACAGCTCATACATGTGAATAGTATACTCATACATACATAAAAGACAGACACTTTTTCCTTAAAAGCATACACAAAAGGTTACACTTATACCTTTAATTTTAAAAACTGAGAAATTCCAATGAATTCTTCTAATATAATGGGTTGTTGTGTATCAATTCTGGGGTACCTGCATCTATTTTTGAGCCCACTTTCTAAATAACCATTCTCTCATTAAACAAGCATGCTTCCCCACCTCTCTTCCTTTATCTTGACATTTTCCCTTAGCATGAATGCCTTCCCCAAGTCTCCTGTCCTCATCCAAGTTCCTGCCACATATCCTATCCCAGAAGAACCTGCACAGTCCAGTGCACCTCTTCAGGGCAACAGTGGTCTTCATCACATAAGCATCGCAGGGTGCCAGCAAATCTTTACCTTAGAATATCTGTGATTTCCCAATGTTTGTTAAGGTTGGGTTTTCACGTTCACTTTTTTTGTTTATTTGAAAGGCAGAGTTACAGAGAGGCAGAGGCATAGAGAGAGAGAGAAGTCTTCCAATTGCTGGTTCACTCCCCAAATGATCGCATCAGCAGGAGCTGGGACAATTCAAAGCCAGGAGCCAGGAGCTTCTTCCAGGTCTCCCACACAGGTGTAGGGCCCTAAGGACTTGGGCCATCTTCTACTAGTTTCCCAGGTGCATTAGCAGGCAGCTGGATTGGAAGTAGAGCACCTGGGACTCAAAATGGTGCCCATATGGGATGCTGGAACTGCAGGCAGCAGTTTTACCTGCTACAAAACAATGCTGGCCCCTCATGTTCACTTTTTATCCTTTGAGCTTTTTGAGATTTATTGTGGGTTTTGTAACAGTTCCAAAATACTTGTTATTTATGTAATCCAGTGAAAAATTCCTTTTAAATTATGTTTTAAAATTTAAAATTTTGCTAAGGTTTTAGACAACAATCTGTGTGGGTGCAAACTGATGAAATCTTTACTTAATATATACTAAATCGATCTTCTGTATATAAATATAATTAAACATGAATTTTGATGAGAATGGAATGGGAGAGGGAGCGGGAGATGGGAGGGATGTGGGTGGGAGGGAAGTTATGGGGGGGAAGCCATTGTAATCCATAAACTATACTTTGGGAATTTATATTTACTAAATAAAGTTTAAAAAAAAAAGCTTAAACACACAGTGCTCCCATAATCACCATTTATATGTTGATAGGTATTTTCCAACTTGTCTTTTATTTCTGTTGCTTTATATTGTTGTAATCACCTACACTTTTATTGCCTCCTAGATGACACTCAGCACAGAAATTTGATTATTTTTTCATATCATCATCATATTTAAGAGCTGCATGATCAGGGCCACTCTACCTTCTTATTTAGTTTGTGTAAAACACAAAATGCCCCAGAAATGCAGAGTAGGGTTTTTGAAAAGTTGCTTTCATCATGCTCATCAAAGCACACATCCTGCCTGGTGTGAACTAAACCTTCACAGTGGGAGTGGCAGTTTTTTGTTGAATGAAGATGCTGTCCACATGTTGAGATATTTGCTTTTGAGTTGTCCAGGTGCAGGTGATGCCTTACTGAAATTCCTCTACTGAGAGATGGGGCTTTTCTCAGGTGAACAAAATGCTTTCCACTAGCAATAGACTTTTGTATGGATATACCTCAAATAGGCACCCATATGTGTTTATCAGTTCTTTCTTAGGAAGAGAGATCAGCATTTCCAATGCAATGCTTTCTGGATTCTAAGTTATCTTGTAAACAGTCTTCATAGGTCTTTCTGGAGTAAAGAATTTTAAAAAAGAAAGTACCAAGGAACTATAAGATTGGATAATGCATTGTGGAATATGAAGACTAACAGCAATGAATTCTGAATTATAAAAATCAAAAGATATTATTGTTCTCTAGGAGGACTGAATAGCTATGGTTTCCTTACTCACTTTCCAGGGCCATTTGAGGAAAAGGGGTGCAAGGTACTTGTATTCAGTAATCCCCTCTAACTCTGTTCTTGGTATTCCAGAAGGAGTGAGTATAAGAAAAGGTTTTGGCCGGCGCCATGGCTCAATAGGCTAATCCTCTGCCTGCGGTGCCAGCACATGGGGCTCTAGTCCCAGTTGGGGTGCTGGATTCTGTCCCGGTTGCTCCTCTTCCAGCCCAGCACTCTGCTGTGGCCCGGAAGTGCAGTGGAGGATGGTCCAAGTCCTTGGGCCCTGCACCCGCATGGGAGACCAGGAGAAACACCTGACTCCTGGCTTCGGATCAGCGTGGTGTGCCGGCCGCAGCGGCCATTGGAGGATGAACCAATGGAAAAGGAGACCTTTCTCTCTGTCTCTGTCTCTCTCTCACTGTTCAGTCTGCCTGTCAAAAAATTAGAAAAAAGAAAGGGTTTTAAGGAAATGAGATTGAATAAGAACCTGAAATTTCTTGGTTGCAAAACTTGGAAATTTCATCCATAAGTGAGTTATATCACCTTTTTCATCTCATATTTAAATAAAACTTGAGAGAAAAATACAGCTAGGTTTATCCTAGTGAAAGTAGTGGATAAAATCTCTCCTACCCCCAAGGGAAGTCCCCAAGCAGAATGGGAGTAATTCATCCAACTTTTGCTCCCTGGTTTACAGCAACCAACAAATGGTTGCTAATAAAATTCAGAATTCTCAGTTAATTTAGGATTTCAAACAAATAACAATGTTTTGGCACAATTAATTCCCAAATATTGCAATGAAGAACACAATAAAAGGTATTCATCATTTATCTGAAACTAAAATTTATTTTTTAATTGCTAAATCATGTGAGAATGAAAGAAATAATTTCCTTATAGTTAAATAAGGGTGCACAAAACAAACAGATAAAAACCTGTCATTGAGGGGTGCTGTTGCTGTGGCATAGCAGCTAAAGCTCCCATCTGAAAGGCTGACATCCAATATGGGCACCAGTTCACATCCTGGTCACTCTGATTCTGGTCCAGTTCCCAGCTAATGGTCTGGGAAAAGCACTGGAGAATTACTCAAGTGTTCAGGGACTTGCTACTCATGTGGAAGACCCAGAAGACAATCCTGGATCATGACTTCTACCTGGCGCAGCACCAGCCATTACAGTCATCTGTGGTGCAAACTAGTGGATGAAGGTCTCTCTCCCCTCTGCCTCTGTGTGCGTATGCATGTATGTGTGTGTGCTGTGTCTCCCTCTCTGTGTGTAACTCTGCCTTCCAAATAAATGAATAAATATTCATAAAAAGATATCTGTCTTTGTAGTGCTCAGGATCTGGAGTTACTTCTATTATCCTTCAGCCATAATATTGCAATTCTTACCTGAGAATTAACCTATTTTTGCAGGGTGTCCAGATAAGAAAAAAAAACACATCTTTTCTCTTATTTTTTGTTAGGTGACCCTTAAATTTCCTGTGTCCTGTGTCTGGATCTGTGTCTGCCTTGAGTGATGTAAAGGTAATGGGCTCCTGTGCTAAGAAAATTCACCAGCAATAACCACTCTGCAAAAGTACAGATGATAAAAGCAAAATCCAGAGGGAAAATGATTCTCTTAGCTTAGAGGCCTGTAAACTGCTCCTTATTTGCTCCAGAAAATGTTTTCTGAAACGAATGTGGCTTATTCACCTTGTAGTTCACACACTTTCTTCAGGCTGAAGGGGGACAACTTTTATTAATATCTGCTGTGTGCCAAATTGTTTTGACATTTTTTGATAGTCTACCTACATAACCTCTGCCTGGGGCCTAATTGGACACCCTGTCTGAGTTAGGTACCTGAGTATCCAACATAACCTGTGCCTACTCCCATCTTTGGGGCCTTATGTGTGCACATGAGTATGAACTCCTTCTGTGTACTAGACACATAGCCATGCAAACACATGCTTCTGTGAACATCTTTGTGTAACAGGTGCATATCTATGTGTACATGTTAAGGTGTGGGAATGTTTGTATGCCAGACACACATTCATGCAGGCCCATGTGCAGGTATAGGTTTGTGCATTCACATGTGTCTGTGTGTGAGGTCCTTACAGGTATCTGGCACACATCCAGGAAAATGCACATGTGCTTGTTGGGATGCCTTTGTGTAAATGCACACATATGTCTGTGTATGTTCAGGTGTGAGCACTTTTATGTACTAGGCACACATCTGTTTACCAATCACTTTTACTCACAGCAAAATCCCAACATCATTCTCAATGTGATGCCACTACTATGCACATTTTCTAGATAAGAAAAAAACAGAGTGTTAGCCTAAGTTCCCTCAATTGTAGAGGGAGGAAGATGATCCCTAACTGTCCAACCACTTAAGCCTTAACTGTTGAGCCCCAGTGTAGACTACCTCATTGTAGACTACCCCACACAATCACATAACTAATTAAATCCAACAACACTTCAGAAAGATCATTCACCTAGACCAAGTGGGAATGATCCATGCTATGCAATGATGGTTGAACATTTGCAAATGATATATGTGATAACATCACATTCACAAACTGATGAACAAAAAACATAATATTATCTCAATAGATACAGAGAAAGCATTTGATAAAATACAATACCATTTCATGATAAAAACTTTTATAAAACTGGATATAGAAGGAACATTCCTCAACACAATCAAGGCGATTTATGACAACTCATATTCAACATCTTATTGAATGCAGAAAAGTTGTAAGCATTCTCACTAAGTCCAAAACCAGACAAGCATCACCATTCCTGTTTAATATAGTCCTGTATGTGTTAGCCAAGGACATTAGACAAGAAAAAGAAGTCAAAGGGACACAAATTGGAAAAGAGGAAATAAAGTATCCCTATTTGCAGATGACATGATTGTACATAACAGAGATCCAAAAGACTGCACTGAGAGACTATTGAAACTCATAAAAAGAGTTTCATAAAGTGGCAGGATATAAAACTAACACACAAAAAGAAAGCCTTTGTATACACAAACAATGCATTGGCTGAGAAGGAGTTTTTAAGATCAATTCCATTCACAATAGGTATAAGGAATTAAATACATTGGAATAAGTTTACCCAAGGATGTCAAAGATCTCTACAATGAAAATTACAAAACACTAAACAATGAAATAGAAGACATAAGTTGAAAAATGTTCAATTTTCATGGATTGGAAGAATTAATATCATCAAAATGTTCATTCTACCAAAAGCAATTTACAGATTTGATGCAATCCCAATCAAAATACAAATGAAATTCTTCTCAGATCTAGAGAAAATGATGATGAAATTCATATGGAAACACAAGAGACCCCAAGTAGCTAAATCAATATTATATAAAAAATCAAAGCTGGAAGCATCACAATATCAGATTTCAAGACATATTACAGTGCAACTATAAGCAGAACAACCTGGTACTGGCACAAAAACAGACATATAGAGCAATGGAACAGAATAGAAACTCCAGGAATCAATCCACACTTTAACAACCAATTTATCCTTGACAAAGGAGCTAAAATCAGTCCCTGGAGCAGGGACAGTGTCTTCAAAAAATGGTGCTGGGAGAACTGGGTTTCTGCATGCAGAGATATGAAACAAGACCTCCACCTTATACCTTACACAATAATCCACTCAAAATGTATCAAAAACCTAAATCTATGATCCAATACCATCCAATTACTAAAGAACATTGGGGAAACTCTATAATGCATTGGCAAAGCCATTTTGAAAAAAAAACATGGAAGCACAGAGAATCAAATACAAAATTGGCAAATGGGACTACATTCAGCTGAGAAGTTTCTGCACTGCAAAAAAAAAAAAAAAACCCTCACCAAAGTGAAGAGACAATTGATATGATGGGAGAAAATGTTCTCAAACTATGCAGATGATAAATGGTTAATAAACAAAATCTATAAAGAGCTACAGAAATTTAACAACAACAAAACAAACATTCCAGTTAAGAAATGGGTGAAGGACTTGAACTGGCATTTTTCAAGAGGTAATTCAAATGGCCATCAGATACTGAAAAAAAGGCTCAAAGGAAGTGCACTGTGGCAAACAGGTGAAGCCACTGCCTACAGTGCTGGCATCCCCTATAGTGCCAGTTTGAGTCCTGGCTGCTCCACTTCCAATCTAGCTCTCTGCTATTGCCTGGGAAAGTCATAGAAGATGACCCAAATGTTTGGGCCCTTACACCTGTGTGGGAAGAAGCTCCTGGCTCCTGGCTTCAGATTGGCCTAGCTCTGACTGTTGCAGCCATTTGGGGAGTGAACCAATGGATGGAATCTCACTCTCTCTCTCTCTTCCTCTCTCTCTCTTTTTCTCTTCCTCTCTGTAACTCTGCCTTTCAAATAAACTGATACATCTTTAAAAAAAAAAGAAAAGAAAAAAGGCTCAGGGTCATTAGCAATTAGTAAAATGCAAATAAGACCACAATGCAATTTCATTTCACTCCAGTTCAAATGGCTGTCATATAGAAATCTAAAAACAACAAATGCTGATGAGGATGCAGGATAAAAAATGTACCCTAACCCAGTGTTCACTGGAAGGTAAAGTGGTCCAGCCACTGTGGAAGACAGCATGTATATACTTCAGAAATCTAAATATAAATATATCATATGATGAGGCCATCCCTCTCCTGGGAATTTACCCAAAACAAAATAAATCAGCATATGGAAGTGTTATCTTACCTACATGTTAATTACAGCTCAATTCATAATAGCTAAGACATGGAATCAACCCAGATGTACAGCAGCTGTTGATTGGATAAAGAAATTATGGTATAGAGTACCACTCAGAAGTTAAAAAAAATGAAATCCTGTCTTTAGCAACAAAACAGATGCAACTGGAAGTCATTATACTTCATAAAATAAGCCAGTGCTAAAAAGACAGATATAATGTGTTTTCTCTGACCTGTGGTAACTAATATAGTATCTATAATGTAATCCACTGGAGTGAAATGGTTATGTTGAGATTTGATGATTGTTTATAGCCCTGTCTCTTCTGTTGAGGAACATTTTTTTATTTTACACCAATTGTTGAACTCCTTATTTAATGTAGGATTAACCTTATGAGTATAAAGTAAACTGAAAATGGATTCTGTAAAAATTATGAGTTGGAATAGCAGAGGTAGGAAGGAAAAGGGTTGGAGTATTGGTGTGACAGAGGATAATGTGGGGTGTATCACTAAATTTCTAAACCTGTATAGGATATGCATGAAACTTTGGTAACTTAAATAAGATTTTTTTAAAAAAATACAAAAATATGTAGGTTTTGCTGGTGAAGGTTCTTATGGAGCAGCTGAAGCAACAAGAAACCATGGACTCCACCAAGGTCAGCAAGAGGCTGATTACAGGCTCTGCATAGCAGAAGCTTTCAGAGACCTGCTGACCACAAAGTTCCCTAGAAGCAAGCAGAAATAGATGTTGATGGCTGGGGAAGGTGGAAATAGTTCTGCTTCCCAGGAAAATGCCTCTAAGACTTCCAAACTGAAATCAAAGAGGGATGGTGATAGTTGAAATGGCAAAGAAAAAGGAAAAGGTTCACCTAACTCACAAGGATCCATGGACAAGCCATTAGGGAATTGGGGATGGTGAAGAGAGATATCTTCCATCTGCTGGTTCATTCCCCAAATGACTACAATGTTCCAGGGATGGGCCAGGCCAAAGCAATTATCCAAGAGTTCCTTCAGGCACACTAGTAGGGAGCTGGATTGTGAGTGGAGAAGCCACAGCTCAAACTCCCATATGGGATCCCAGTACTGCAGATGGTGGCTTAACCAACTGTGCCACAGTACTGACCTCATGGAACTACATTTTTAACTCCCTTTCCTCATAGCAAATGCCGGCAAGCCCCAGGGTCTCCATTTTGGGCTAGCTAGTGAGCCTACAGCAAGACTGTTCCAATGATTAAGTGGGCCCAGATCCCTTAAACTAACCATACTTTTCCTAACAATGATGCTTTGAATAGATGTGTACAGTGTATGTGCACTTTTCAAAGTCAACATCCAAACCTAGAAATCATATGTAAGTATGCCGTTCTCTAACATAGAATCGCTCAGTAAGTTTTATGAGATGTTTCTAATATATTGTGACTCAAGTCATGATCTCAATTTCTGTAATGTTACCTGACTGATTCAAGATACCATTACTCTCTGTTGCAGAACTTCTACTGTCTCCTTTCTGTGTCTTAGCATTTACTGTTTCTATCCTACTGTCCAGTCTCAAGAACAAGTGATCTCTTCAAAACGTATGTGAAAAATAAAAACACCAAGTAGAACACCTTCCAATAACTTTTCATTTTTTAAAAATTTTCATGTACTTACTTGAAAAATATATTATATTTTTTATTTTAAAAAATTAAAATATAAGCATCATATATATATTATGAACAATGAGGATTTCAAAATTTTTGTGGAGAATGAAACTAAAAGGTAAGTTTATTTTGGTGCTAGAAAACTGGAAATTTATGTATAGAATAACTTTTCCAAAATTAATGGAATGTATATTTTTGAAAAACGATACATTCATTTCAAGATTTTGCACAGAACATAATATATTTGCAGGAACCATAGCCATTCGCAGACATGTAAATGGTAGCTGATATGTTGTGATTGCCTGCTCTTACAAGATGTGAAGAATTTATCTCTAATGTTTGAAGCATTAATTTACCAACCACAACAGGTGTGTTTTAGGCACAAGAATGGAAATACATGTAGACTGTGATGGCTACAGTCACATAGGAATGGTGACACTGGGAAGTGGCCAGGCTCTGCATGTATAGGAATTGGAAATTTATGAGGGAATAAATAGGCTTCAGATAAATAAACACTTAGAGTAAACTTATAGCTTCTATGAATATGTTAGAATAAAACACTAAAAATCAATCATTATAGCTTCCCGATCAAGAATTAAAAAGAAAAAGGAAACCTGAAAGTATATAGAAGAAAGGTATTCAAAATGATAATAGCAGATATAAATGAGATGCTTTTCAAATACCACAAACCAGGACATATTTTTTTAAATGTTAACAAAATTAACATACAAGTAAAAGTAATTATAAATACAAATGGAAAAGTAACACTAATATCAAGTTTAAAGAATTAAAATAATTCTTTCTAGATAATATATCCTTGTCAGAATGGTGGGAGATATTTGTGATAGTCTTAGGTGTATTTGACGAGAAGTCAAAATTCATTATATATTGAAAACCAAATTCCCAACAACACAAATATAACATAAAATAGGAAAACTCCTACTTAAAACAAACAAGGTGAATCACAACTTGAAAAATAGCAAACAACCAATAAAAAATTTATAGAAGAAAAATTTCAAATCTAGAATTATAAAATATTCCAAATATTTAAGAAAGAAAGAAACACATCTATGTTTTCCACACATATTCATAGTGGAAATAAGCAGATTATTTTAAAATTTCTTTTGGAAAGCCAGCATAACATTGATGAGGATGCAAGTTGACCAGAACTTGAAATACAAATTAAGTATCCCTTTCATAAACAGATAAATATATTCTTAGTAAATATTAGGTTAATAAAGGAAATCACATATGAAAACATAATTAATAACAAGTGAGATATAATAAAAATTTCAAGAGCTGTTAATTTTGGTAAACAAGCCATGTAAATTTTCCAGATAGTTGATAAATTCAAGAAAATTGCATGATCATTTAAATATTGAAAATAATTTTAATAATTCAACATCTAGTTAAAAAAAAAAACCTTCTAGCAGTATAGTAAAAGCAATGATTTCCTTATTCTGATCGAGATTGTTTAAAAGGATCCTATAACAAACAACACAATTAATACAGGATCATTGAAACCTTTTTTCCTGTAAGTAAAGCTAGAACAGGCTTCCTCCACTATCTCCAACTTCTTATCAGAAAAGTAGTGGAGGAAAAAAAGGAAAAAAAAAACAATAACAAAGTAAAGATCAATTTCTAAGCAATATATGGTCAATATATTGGAGATATTTATATAGATTGTGCATAAAGTCTAAAAACAAATACAACTGCTGTATGAATTTATCAGATTGCTGGAAAGATTAATATATAAAACCTGATAGATCACCAACTACCAGCAAGAAACAAATAGAAAATATGAAAGATCAACAGGCAGAGTAGAAAACAAATATTGACAGAAAAAAAGAATTAAATGTGATATCTTTACGCATTTTTAAATCAATATTTAAAAAGCAACACAAACGACCAAAAAGAAAAATGAAGAAAAATATGAGGGAAAAGAGAGGCCCATAAGCCAAAAGACAAAATTCTAGCTCACCTGAAGCAGGTTACCGCAAGCTCCAGAAACAATCCGCCAGGGAGGACAGCGGGACACAGGACGACACAGCAGTGGCAGCAGGGAGGTGAGAGGCCCTCTCGCAGCAGGGAGGTGAGAGGCCCTCCTGCACAGGGAGCAGGGCCCAGGAGGGGCAGTTTCCCACCTGCCCCAGGCCTCCACTCCTGCTGTTTCCATCCACACAACCTGAGTTTAGGGCGTCCCAGCTATGGATGATGCTGATTGGCTGCGTCGTTTGTGACGTGTCGTTTGTATGACGCTCATGCAAACTGTCCAATCAGGGACGGCGACATCCAGGAGTCTTGACGCCATAGTCGTCTGTCCTACAGTTCTGCCAGTGTGCCAGGTCCTAGGAGACAGCGCCGCTGCCGCGAGGCTCCCAAACCAATCAGAATCCGCCGCTTTCCACCTTCACTGACGGTGGGGGGCTGGAGGGCAGCGACGCTGGACACCTAGGAAGCTGACCACCACGACACGGTGAGTGTGTGGGCCCGGGTGTCTGGGGGGAAGCGGAGCCACTGGAGCTGCTGAAGGGCCAGGAAGACGCGGGCCTCCCAGAGGTCATCTCTGGGATCTGTGGGCACCATACTGCCGCAGATTCAGCACTTTTCTTGGTCCCCGCTGACCCTGGGTTGGGGAAGACTGGCGCCGGATACCCCCGACACCCTGGGCCTTCCCTGCTCACAGAGACTTCTCATCCCTGGAGCCATCCCTGGGCAGCTGTGTAGCGGCAGCCCCGCGTCTCCCCAGGTGTGCAGTGGGGCCTGAGCTGTCACTAGGGAGGCTGTGGGTTCTGTGTGTGGGGTTCATGCCGGACTTGAGCTGTCCTAATGCGGCCCTCGGTTCCTCCTTCCTTCCCTGTTAGGACTTGATTCCCCCCAGTTTTCTAAATACGTGTGCAGCAGGGTCTTGTCCAGGATGCAGACCTCTTTGCTTAGCTGTTTCTAGAGGGGTCTCTGTTTTCCGTTTCCAGTAACGTAGTAACACAGATTAGATAAGATAAAAAGAGAAGTGTTGTTTGACTCTGGGTTTTTATCCAGGTTTTAGAGAGGCAGGAGGGCCTGTAATTTGACACTTGGCTATTATCTTAGCACTTACAGGCTCCCTTGACAGGCTGTCGTCTGTATTAACACTTTCAAAATAGAAATTTTGGCTACTTAAATTTATGAGTGTTTTAAAAATTTTGTTCCAAGGAAGCCTTTACAATCCCGAAGATATGTCTAGCTTACTGTTATTTTGAATTTATATTTTCATATAGGAGCCTATTTCTTTTGTTTAAATATTTCAAGATTGTTGGAGTATAATTGACAGAATGTGCGTATATTCAAGATATGAAACCTGATGTTTTATATGTGAGGGGATTTTCAAAAGTTATGAAAAATTCAAATTATCTTTTAATCCCATTTTTTCATAAACTTTTTGGAATCCTCTTGTACATATACAAGAATCATTATGAAATGATCAGGACAAGGTAACATATCCATCACCTTACATTGTTACATTTTTAAAGAATACATAAGATATTAGCAAGTTGTAAGTAATAGAGTATTCTTTTAAATACTGTGTTGAATATTTTGAATACTATGTTTAAGATCTTGAATTAATTTATCTCATAACTGCAAATGTTTTCCCATTTCCTTTCCTCTGATCCCCTGACAACCACCGTTCGTTCTTTTCTGTGATTGTGATTTTCTTAGATTTCATACAGTTGAGATTGTGTGGCAATTATCTTTTAAGGCCTTATTCCCAATAGCCTAATGAGCTATTCCTATTTTTGGATCCATGTTTTGACAAAATGGTAGAATTTCCTTTTTAAGGTTGCATATGATTCCTGTGTGTGTGTGTGTGTGTTTCTGAGTATGTCACATTTTCTTCATTCATCTGTTGACAATGTGGTTATTTTCACATTTTGTATTTGTAGATAATGAATGCAGTGATACCGGTATTTCTTGGAGATACTGATTTCCTTTGGAAACAAATGCAGTTGTAGGTTTTTCATATGTTCTATAATTAATTTGTTGGGAGTCCTATGCAGTGTTTTTGTATTGGATATACCAAGCTTTATTCCCACCAATGATTTATATATTCCCCTTTTTCCACATCTGGTCTAATTTATCTTTTTATTTTTGCATAATAGTCATATGTGCAGTAATAACCATTGTGGTAATTAGCTTTGTAGTCTTGAATAACAGTGTTGAGCCTCTTTTCAGTTACCTGTTAGCTACTTGTTTATGTTCAGTGGAAAAACTGATCAATACTTTGTGCATTTTTTATTGCAATATGTGTTTTTGAGGTGTCTGTGTTCCTTCTATTGCTCCCTTAGTCAGACTGAGGTTTTCCATTATTCTATTCTTTGGGTTATCTTTTCAGTTTTACCTTTAGCATGCAGAATGCTTTTTTGTTACTTTTTTGTAGTCTTAACTTTTGTTTTTGTCACCTGTGCTTTTAGTGTCACATCTAAACAATCATTGTTGAGATTAATGTCAATGAATTTGCTCCCATTTTTAAGGAGTTTTAAATTCTCAGATCTTGTATGTAAGCCTACCCTTTAAGTTGAAATTCTTGCCTGGTGTAATAAAATAATATTATATTTCAATTTTTGGCATGTGGAAGTCCGATTTGCCTCCATTTCAAATGTCATCACAAAATAATGAGTAGCCACTTGGCAACTGTTGTATCACTTGCTGGACCAGCACCCCAGAAGATGTGCCTCTGATTGCACAGGAACCAGGCAAAAAGTGTCAGAGTCCAGTTTTTCCCTAATCTCACTCATCCCCCAAACCCATCTTGCTGTACTGCTCTTCCCTGTCTGTAGTAAAAGACTTCAGAAGTGAGCATCCAGGGAGAGAGACACATGAAGTCTAAAGGATCACTCAGGAGTCTACCACTGGTTCATTGTCTGTGTTGACAGTACCTACCTGCCCTCCAGCTACTACCTAACATCCACCTATAACACCAAGTGGATTCCTTCCTTCTGAATGTTATACAAGAGGAAGATGCATCATGAGACCTCACATTTGCAATTGAACTGGCCTTGTCAGGGTTATTGTAATATCACAGATCTACACCAATGGGAAATTTCAGTACCATGTTGTAGATTTTTCTCCATCTCCTGTGTATGGCCTTTCTTGTCTTCTCTCCTTCCCCTTTAAGAAGGCATGAATAATAATGGAAACATTGGGGACTGATTAGCCAATTAGCCCTGTGACTTATCTAAATTACTTAAGCTTTAAAGTTTCTAAGATTGGGCTGGCGCTGCGGCTCAATAGGCTAATCCTCCACCTGTGGCACTGGCACACTGGGTTCTAGTCCTGGTCAGGATGTCGGATTCTGTTCCGGTTGCCCCCTTCCAGGCCAGCTCTCTGCTATGGCCCAGGAGTGCAGTGGAGGATGGCCCAAGTCCTTGGGCCCTGCACCTGCATGGGAGACCAGGAGAAGCACCTGGCTCCTGTCTTCGGATCAGCACAATGCGCTGCAGCACGCCAGCCACAGTGGCCATTGGAGGGTGAACCAACGGCAAAGAAAGACCTTTCTCTCTCTCTCTCTCTCTCACTGTCCACTCTGTCAAAACAAGCAAACAAAAGTTTCTAATATTAGTTGTCACAACATGTAAAATGCCCATGATAAAATGATTTATTTAATAAGTTTGCTGTGATAATACTCTGATAAGTGGTGTGCTGTGGCTTGGGGTCCACATGCCTTCATCAGGATCACTAGACTGTCCTTATTTTGCCACCTGATGGTAATCTTAGCTCTTGGTGGTCTTCTTCTGAGTTCTCTCCTAGGTATCATCTCCATATCACCCATGATTCTGTTCTTCTGAGTGGATACTATGCCTAAAGAATGAAAAATCTTCTTTTTACTTGAAACTCAACTTTTTCTGAAGGGGCATTGCAACCTCAGATCTTTTTGTGAGTTTAAATTAAGCTTGTATTGTGGCTTAATCATACCTAAGCTTCTCATTTGCTGATATACTTTCCTCTCCAGCAAGTCTTTTCCAATATGTCTGTTGAAAATTCCTGTGTCAAAGTCTTTCTCGTCTAAAGAAAGAAGGTTAAAAGAATCTCAAACTCTTACTAGCTGCCAAATAAATTTTTGTTGTTATTTATTTACATATTTAATTAATTATTTAAATTCAAAGTTGAGAGAGAGAGGGCAACAGGGAGAAAGATTGATTTTCCATCTGTGAGTTATTCCTCAAATTTCTGTAATGGCCAAGACTGGATCAGGCAGAAGCCAGGAGCTTCTTTTTGGTCTCCCACATGAGTGCAGGAGCCCAATAACTTGGTTCATCTTCTGCTGCTTTTCTAGAAGTATTAGAAGGGAGTTAGATCAGAAGTAGAGTAGCTAGGACTCAAATCAGTGTCCATATGGGATGCCTGCCCTGCAGATGGCAGATTAACCTGCTCTGCCACAGCACTGGCCACTCTTGTAACTCTTTAGAGAATAAAATAACTTATTATAAGAGATTTTCTAGGATATTCATCACACACTCACAATCACACTCAACACACACACAGGGTGAGTTTCTCTGAAGGCTGGGGTGGTGAACTGGATCTGCATCTTCCTGGCAGCCCTGGGCTTGCCTTCATTTTCATATGGCTTTCTCCCTATATGTGTATCTGCATCCAGACTTTTACTTTTTACAAAGATGCCAGTCATTCTGGTTCATAATACTCTCCTGATGGCCTTGTTTTGTCATGATTACTTCTGCAAAGTATTTATTTCAAATAAGGCCACATTCTGAGGTCCTGGTGTTGGGACTTCAAATTATGAAACTTTGGGAGAACACAATTTAAGCTGTAACAGTAAGATTATGTCCTCTCCACCTCTAAAGATGACTTTTTCCCACAAATAGCACTTTAAGGAACAGAATATTATTAACTTATGATACACTCTCAGATAAGAAATCTCATCTTTTTTAAAAATGGACTTCATTGTCAAACTTTTTAATTGTGAAATAATCAGCAACCTCAAATGTGTGTATTAGTGTGTTGTGTGTGTGTGTGTTTATCACAAAATCATTTAGTTATTCATTTTTGCAGTGCCATCTTAAGTAAATCTAATTGTGCATCATTTCAAGATAACTTTTTTTAGTATTTCTGAATTTTGTGGAGCTCTAAATTTGCCTCTGCCTTTTGAAAGCTGACATATTTTCTTTATTTCTGTTCATTGATATCGTCTTCAATTTACATTTCCAGGAAAATTTCCTCTTTTAATGTAATTTTAATGGCCTTTTTTGGTAATGTTTCTTTTATCTTCTATAACATTACTATAGTTTCTAAAATATATCCATTTTTCTTACAGTAATGAAAGTATTTTGAATTTTATTTTTTAATACCTTGACACTTTTGCTTTTTTTGTCTTTGATTTATACCTATCATCTCTATTAACTATTTAAGTTTTCAATAACCCAGTTTTAACCATTATTTACATTGTAAAACTGATGCTTTCTGGTTTGACTTTTGTATCTTGAAGTTATCAATATTTGGTAACTTGTAGTGGCAATATTCAAGTACATAGTTTTACAGAAGCACCTTAGGGCATGTGATTGCCTGTGTAATCATTCACCATTTCCAGGAAATATGTTTCTTAACTTTTATGGATGCATATGGGATTCTAAATATTCCTTTAATTTTGAAGGTTAAAGTAGTTGTAATTGTTCTTAATTTCCCCTTTTTAAAATTAGTTTCATTGGTCTATTTTTCACTCATGATACTTATGTCTATTTTTCAGTCTGTTTCTTCCACTGAGTTAGTCATTACTTCTCACTTAACCACAATATATTTTACTTCATAAATCTCCATTTTTTTAATTTTTCATCTTGTCTTTGAGATTACCACCACATCCTACTCTAAGTTGCACTATTGTTAACCTGCTGCAAATTTGACTGAGTTTTTATTATGAGATCGCAAACTCCATCAAATTTCCTTATCGTGTCCTGACAACTACCATGAACATGTATTACCGAGGCAACTTAGGCCTGCCTGATAATTCAGACTTTCCATATTAATACATTTTAACTTATCTGAATTTATCTGAGACTATATTTAGCATCAATGTATGAAAGTTTAAATAGAATACATCCAGACACTGGCTTCTTTAATATTATGATGCTAACTGGTTTGATCTTTGATTTACATTTCATAGAAACTTTTTCCTTCATTTTCCTTTATAAGGTAATTGTAGTTAAGTAGTTCTCAGCCAGTTCCTTACATCTACTTATTGTTCTGTTAATTCTGCAAAATTACCCAGTGTTTCATAACATCTACTTCCTTATTTAATATTTTGGTTTGAGTTTTTAACTGTCACCTCCATAAATTGTTAATATCGTTTTTAAGCAAATCTGAGTATGTGAACCTCAGGCCATCTTATTTCATTTTTCATTATGAAGATGTTGATTGACACAATTTTGTTTAAGTTCTAGGAATATTCATGTACAATTTTCATATGCATTTTAGGTAAATGTGGTCATTACCACCCTTTAGGGTGTCATATTTCTTGGCAATTGTAAATGTTTATAAAACTATGAGATTAATTTTGACATTTTTGAGATTGTCAATAGAGTAGTTCTAAATATGGTTATCTGATTATTCTAGCAGATATTTATTTACATTGCATGGAAAAATTTATTAATGTTTTATTATAATTGTAATAATCTAATTGTTATTTATATCTATGTGTAATTATTTTATCACAGGAAATAAGTTGTTCTCATAATAATCACAACATACTTTATTATGTAACACCTACACTTATAGTTTATTTTTGTATCTGAGTTTATAGCTAACACCAACATGTCTCTTTAATACTGCATTGTAGGCCAGTAATAACACTGTGAATGCATGGCCATCCTGATGATTATTTTAATTATGAGTTCATCAATTCCATCAAAATATTACAATTTTTCAGAGAAATCTAAGCTCATCTGTTCATTCCTTCCACATAATAAAAATTTTATTTCTTTCTGAGTTTGAGAATCTTCATTTATTTTTGATTTTTGAAAGTTTTAACAGAATAGTTCTAGATATACTCACCTTTTCTTCAATATCATTGTAGTAAGTCATAAGATCTTTGGTTTAGTTTTCCTCAATTATTTTTTTAATTTTGATTTTTTTTCTGGGTACGTTTATTGGCCTATTTCACACTAACTTCTTTTATATATCCTTTTTAATTTTTTTTTTATTTTTGACAGGCAGAGTGGACAGTGAGAGAGAGACAGAGAGAAAGGTCTTCCTTTACCGTTAGTTCACCCTCCAATGGCTGCTGCGGCCGGCGCACCACACTGATCTGAAGCCAGGAGCCAGGTGCTTATTCTGGTCTCCCATGTGGGTGCAGGGCCCAAGCACTTGGGCCATCCTCCACTGCACTCCCGGGCTACAGCAGAGAGCTGGCCTGGAAGAGGGGCAACCGGGACAGAATCCAGTGCACTGACTGGACTAGAACCCGCTTTGCAGGCACCGCAAGGCGGAGGATTACCCTATTGAGCCACAGCGCCAGCCCCTGTTATATATCCTTTTTTACAATTATCATTCTTCCAAATGATTAATTTCTCCCCAGTAATTATCAACTTTTTTAATTTCATAAAACATCCATGATTTCTTAACATATCATTGATTTACATTTCCTAGAAAAGTTTTTGTTTGTTTTCCCCTTTTAATATAATTATTATTGGATATTTTTCATCTCTTTCTCTGAAACTGGCTTATTACTCGACTGTTGGTTTTAATAAACCACTTATTTTTTTCACAGTAATCACAGGATGTATAGAATAGCATTTGCATCCACTTAGCATTTGTTTTTGCCTTGGAAATTGTAACCACTTTTGTGTATCATAATATCTAGTTTAAACTAATCCTGGTACTCAGAGGCTGCCAAACATATATGTTGGCTTTTTCCTTATATATGTCATAACCTCCCTGAAATTATGTAACCCTATCTTTGCAACTTCTATGAATGCAATTGTTCAGATAAAACCTAGGCAAGGCCAAGTCAATCACCCTGTCCAGACAACACATTTTGCAGATATTGTTGATGATTTTTTGAGACTTTGTTTACCTTTTAATTTTGAAACTGTGTACATAGTCACAGATAATGGAAACTTAAGGTTTTCTATGCATTTTTATTGTTTTTTTTCATTTATTAAACTTTTATTTAATGAATATAAATTTCCAAAGTACAGCTTATGGGTTACAATGGCTTCTCCCCTCCCATAACTTCCCTCCCACCCACAACCCTCCCCTTTCCCGCTCCCTCTCCACTTCCATTCACATCAAGATTCATTTTCAATTCTCTTTATATACAGAAGATCAGTTTAGTATATATTAGGTAAAGATTTCAACAGTTTGCCCCCATATAGCAACACACAGTGAAAAAATACTGTTGGAGTACTGGTTATAGCATTAAATAAGAGTGTACAGCACATTAAAGACAGAGATTCTACATAATATTTTTTTAAAAAAATTAATTAATTTTCTATGCCATTTCCAATTTAACACCAGGTTTTTTTTCATTTCCAATTATCTTTATATACAGAAGATCGATTCAGTATATAATTAGTAAAGATCTCATCAGTTTGTACCCACACAGAAACACAAAGTGTAAATATACTGTTTCAGTACTAGTTATAGCATCACTTCACATTGGACAACACATTAAGGACAGATCCCACATGGGATGTAAGTACACAGTGACTCCTGTTGCTGACTTAAAAATTTGACACTCCTGTTCATGGCGTCAGTAATCTCCCTAGGCTCTAGTCATGAGTTGCCAGGGCTATGGAAGCCTTTAGAGTTCGCTGACTTTGATCTTATTCCAATAGGGTCACAGTCAAAGTGGAAGTTCTCTCCTCCCTTCAGAGAAAGGTACCTCCTTCTTTGGTGGCCCCGTTCTTTCCACTGGGATCTCACTAACAGAGATCTTTCATTTAGGTCTTCTTTTTTTTCCTTTTCCATGATATCTTGGCTTTCCATGCCTACTTGCTGACACATTGTTCTCTGGTGACTGTTGCCAGAGAGGGGACTCCGGACGTGCGTTGGGGACATGGGGACAAAGTGGGCTTCCAGTGGAAACTTAAGTTTTTAAAATATATGTTATTGATCTTGTTTTAGATTATTATTATTTTTATTTATATAAGGTGGGCAAATGTCTTTATTTAAGAAAATAGTGATACTTCCCAGCCTACCCCTCCCTGCTGCCCACATTCTCACTCTCCATTCTCCTTAATTTCTTATTCTTTATTTTAATTTTTACAATGTCATGTTTTTTGTTTATATTATACTATTTACATTAATCCTCCTCTTCCTAAGTAAAGAATTCAACACATAGTAAGACAAAAAAAGAGTTCAACAACAGTAGAGACAAAGGCTATTAACAAGAATAAATTCTCAAAATATCAGTTATACTCATACACATTATTTTTTATACTCTCTTAGTATACACACAGAGGAATATTACTCAGACATAAAAAAGAATGACATCTTGTCTTCTGCAACAAAATGGATGTGATATGAAACTCTTATACTTATTGAAATAAGCCAGTACCAAAAAGACAAATAGCAAATATTTTCCTTGATCTGTCAGAACATCAAATATGAATAAAAATTATAAATAGAGTGTAAAAAGGACAGATTAAAGCAGAGAGAGTGGTGTATCCATCCACTTGTTTTCCCTCATAATTTCCATAACTACTGGTATTCAGACAGCCCAAAGCTAGTAAAAAGAACTTTACTCAGGTCTCTCACATGGATGGCAGAAAACTAAGTACTTAGTACCTCCAAGGTACATTAGCAGTAAGGTGGATCATTAGAGCTAAACAGAGGAGACTAAAGCGAGGCACTCCAATATGGGAAGAGGAAATCCCAGATGATGAATAAATCCACTGCACTACAGCAACTGCCATTTGGCATCTTTAACTTTGTAATAGGTGGCATGATCTTTGGTTCCTAAAACTCTAGAAAAATTTATTATTTTATATTCATTTGTGATGCAATTGTGATTGTTTCAGCCAATTTGCCTATATCTACATTTTTCATTATTTCTCCCTCCAATTATTAACTTTTTCTCTCAGTAATAACAATAGTTTTTCATAACTGCATGTCCTTTTAAATCCTTACTTTGTTGATATATCTTTAACTAGTACATATATGCAATATCTTAATCGAAGCCAACCCAGAGCCATGAAACTGTGGATTACTTGGCTAGTATTTTGATTGTCAAGTCAGCAACTGAAAATCTGGTAGGTTTCCTGGAAACTGCCATTTGCACAGCTTCATGGAGATGTTAGTCTACTGTGTTCATTCACTATATTCAGGTAACTCTGGATGTTTATGGAACTCTAAGTTTGCCTTTGATTTTAAAGCTTCTCTAGTATAACTCTAGACATTTGAATTTATTCTTTCTATGTTGTAAAATCTGGCATGGTCTTTGTTTTGTTTATGTTTCTGAGATGTTTTTGTATTTTCCAATATTAATGTAACTACTAACAGAAAGTTCCCTATACCTGCTTTTAATACCACCATTGTCCATTTCAAAAAGCCCTTCTTGGTTCTTGCAGTAATCACATTGCATCTGATTCAATAACATGTGCATCCCTTTTTATTATTGTTTTGTTTTTTAGTCTATTCCTGTAACCTGTGTATATCACCAACATCTTAGAAAACAGTAGTGATACTGTGAATCTGTGGCAGTCTTGGTTTCCATTTTCATTGTGACATCATCAGCCCATTCAAATTTCTGATCTAAAGTAATTTTAGTCTTTAACACTCTTCTTTAGCCTGCCTTGATTTTTATGACTCCAAAGTTATCAAGAAATTTTCCAATATGCATCTCTAGATACAATTTATCATAGAATTATTCCAGTAGGTATAATGTCACTTTTTATATATTCATTGTTTTTACTTTTACATTCACTTCAATTTGAATTTAATGGTTTCAACAAATTCCATCATATCTACTTTTAAAGATAATTTATAGAATGTAAATTAACCTTTGGTTTTAGAAATTTTATAAAATGTAGTTTGAGATTTTAGAATGATTCCTTTATTTTTTAAAGTGGCTTGATCATTCCTTGATGCAAGGTATGGGAAATGTTCTTCAGTTTTCTTTCTTCAATGTAGTGAAATATTTTCCATCAAAAACTCATATATGTTATTGTTTATATCACATTTTTAAGATTATGCTCATAATAATAACATAAAATACCTAATTCATGAGCATTAACTTTTTTTTTATTTTGGAAGATTTTGCCCATGAAAAAAATTCTCTGTGTACATAGCATTCATCAAGTACAGCCTTTCATTAAAAATGGGAACTGTATTGAGGTCTTGGGGCCATAGGACTTCATCAGCAGGTTGACCTGTGGGGGCAGAGCCATAAATGACCTTCATCCTGTGGCATAGGTTGAGTATGGCTGCATTTCTCCTTGGCACAATTGAGAGCATTGGGATGTGGATGAGTGTAACACTTGGACAAGCTGGCATAGGGAGAGCTCAATGATGCCACCTTGCAGGAGGGAATCTTTCTGGATGTTGTAGTCTGACAATGTGGAAATCCTCAAGCTATTTGCCTGCAATTGTGAGGTGCATTGGTCAGGTGAGATGTCCTCTTTGTCTTGGATTTTGGCTTTGACATTCTCAGTGGTGTCACTGGGCTCACTCTCAGGGGGGGGGGATTGTCTTGCCTGACATGGTCTTCAGAAATATTTGCACCCCTGCATCTGTGGAATTACTTGACTGCTTCATTGATGAGAAAAGACCATTCAGTATTTGAAAACTGTTTCCTTCCCAGGGTCATACAATTGACATCCATACCAGTAATACACCTGTTATCTTTCTTATTGATCCACTGTGAATAGGTACCTTTTTCTTCTCCAGTGCTTTTCAGATTTTAAATTTATTTCTGAGCTTATGCAATTTAATTGATCTGCCTTGGCAGTGTTTTGTTTGTTTTTCCATCCTGTTCTTGGAGTACAATGAGCAGTCTGGAACTATGGATTTATAATTTTTTGCAAATTTTAAAAATTTGTATATAATTTCTCAAAACATCTACCTGACCATTTCAGAGATCCTATTTAAACATATAATTGGGATGATGCTCTCTCCATCCTTTTTATCCTTCTCTTCAAATTTTGTTTTGATGATTTATATTGCTGTGTTTTCATGTTCACTCACCTTTTCTTCTGAAATGTCTAATCTGTACAATTTCCACTGGAGAAATTACTCATTTCAAACATTACAGCTTTTCCCTCTAGAAGTTTGTCTTGGTTCTTTCTGCATAATTGCTTTGTGTATACTTCTATATAAAATTGTGATACATGTATAAAAATATTGTAAACCCATCATTAGTATTGCTGCCTGCATTTTTTATACATAAAAATATTTGTCTCTTTTGCTGATATTCTCTACCCTTGGCAAATTTTCTGAGTGATATTAATGTCTTCGCCAGTCATGAGCACTTTGTGTCTAACTGGATTTGTTGCTAAAATATTAGATAACTCTCAGTCCAAATGGGTGAGTCAGCTTACTGGAAAGATGATTCAGCTGGGCAGACTTCTTCCTGCAGTGGCTCCGGCTACATATTTAGGCCCTTTGTCTGACCACAAGGTTTTAAATAAATGTGTAGTTCATAACCTAATAATTTCATGGCTCTACAAACATGTCTCAGTGTAGCATTATGTATCTATATTCAACTGTGTATGAGTTAATAATGATGTCTTCAACACTGATCCTTCAACCCATGTATTTTCCTGGGGGTTCCCTTGCTTAGTTATAGAATCCCACTCCAATAGTGACAATTCTCATTACATTTAGTTATTCCACCTTGGAACATATTGTTAACTATCTCAAAATTCTGAAGCTGCTCCTGTGTTGGTAAATTCTTCCTTACCTAAAGTACAGTGCTGTTGTTTGAGAATGAGAGACTCCAATCCATTTATGTGGGTTTTTTTTTGCAGTGATGTATTTATTTGAAAATGAGAGAGAGAGAGAGGGAGAGAGAGAGCAAGAGAAACAGAGAGATAGACACACAGAGAGATTTCTTTCATCTGCTAGTTCACTGCCCAGATGATTTCAATGGCCAGGACTGGGCCATGCTGACTCCAGGAGTGAGGAAATTCATCCCAGTCTCCCACGTAGATGGAATGTAATAAACACTTATTTCAAATTCCACTGCTTTTCCCAGTCCATCAACAGGGAGGTAGATCAGAAGTGAATCAACTGGAACAAGAAACTGCCAAGATGGGATGCTAGTATTACAGGTGGTTGTTTACCTTCTATGCCACAACATGGGCCACTCTGCTCACTTTCCTAATCACCCAAGTTAGCTCCACTAATGTCTCCTTAAGTGAGGTTTTAGAATTTAGAACATAGTTTAGGTCCCTCCATCGCATTCTGCATACAGTTTCTGAATTGCCTAATGTTCTACATTATTTTTCTTTAATTTATAGACTTCAAAGTCCTATATATTTGGAAAAGCACGTGTGGCAATGTATCCACATCATATTATCCTATAGTATAAAATCAATTCTCTAACAATCCACTGTGATTAACCTATATACATCGTTCTCCCATAACTCATAGAAACTATTTTTTCTTATATCTTTCCCATCTTTTTAGTTTCAGCTTTTCAACTGGAGGTATACATTAATAGTTCCATCAGAATTTATGTGACATGATAGCCATTCCCTTTATTCTTGAGCAGACTTATGTTATATGGGTATCACAGAGATTGTTTTATATGCACCTATGGAAGCATATTGATGACTTCCTATTCTTGGTAGAAATAAAGTGGTAATGAGAGGTTGCATGCCAGTTTTCAAACATCTGAGTAAATCCCTAGCTACATAATTCCTTGATCCTCATTAAAGACTCTAAAATCTATCTAGGAAACTGCTAACCTGCAGGTAGGCATTTGGCACATTGGTGGAGACATTACTTTGGATCCTCTCATACTCATCCAAGTTCTGGTGTTAAAGCCCTGGCTCCACTTTTGATTCATCTTTCATTTTAGTCCACTGGTAGGCAGCAGGTAATGGTTCATGGAGTTGGGTCCTTGCCACCAATATGAGAGTTCTTGATTGAGTTTCCTGCCCCTGATTTTGGTCTAGCCCAGCCTTAGATGTTTGGGCATTGGATTTGAACTAGCAGTCAGAGAATCTCACCATCTCTCTTTGTGTCAGTGTCTCCTTGCATTTCAAATGAATATTCTAAATAAAAGACAACTTAAAGTAGTAGAAATTGTCTAACTGAAGTCTTCAGTTGCTTCGCTGTATTGCATTTCCACCAGCAGTGAATATGAGTCTTATTTCTTGCCAACTGTTTGTCAATGATTAAATTTTTCATATATGTAATCTGTATGCAGTGACATCAGTGTGTTTTTCTTTTACAATTTTCTGATAAGCTATGATGGTTAGCATTTTTCCAAGTGTTTATAATCATTTATAGATGTAATATAGTATGCCTTATTGGATATTTATTCCTTTTCAATTGGGATGCTTTTTATAGTTTTGTTTTAATGATTATATTTTTGTTAACTGTCTTTTATCTCAATAATGACATATCTTTTTTTAGTTGTAACATATCTTCACATCAACAGTGTCATTGAAAAGCATAAAATATGTAACTTTCACACTTCTTTTTTGTTTAAATATTGTACTATTAGTATTACACTGTAATTTAATTATCACACCCAAGCTCATCTATTTCTTTCTATGTAGATGTTTTACTGTTTTGTATTTTTTTATTTAAGGATATGATTAACTTTGAATTACATTGTGTAAAGTCTGTAGCTATGATCATTTTTGTGTGTACTGCTATTCAAATATTTAAGGTAGATATTTTTATATTCTTCAGATTTGTTTTGGAAATCACTGAAGTCACTTAAACTGAGTTGTTTCATTTCAAGAGTTAGTTTTATTCTGCCTTAGGTGGTTCCAGGTCACCATTACATTATGAATTTTTTTTAACCTTTATAAGGCAATTATTTCTTAAATTAAATTAAAAAATTTTCTATGCCAAAAATTGAAGGATTCTACCCTGGTTGGAGAGAACAGGCTCTATGTCCATATGCAAACTCTGGTATGTTACCTGTTCCCTGTGATTCCTTGGATGGTTTTGTCCCAGTCATCAGCTTGTTTCCTTCTGCGCCTGTTCTGATCAGTACTCAGCTGAAATGTTCCAGGATAACCCTGCTGATCTGAAGCCTGAAGCGCTCTCTCTCTCTCTCTCTCTCTCTCTCTATATATATATATATATATATACTCTTTCATTTGTGGGGGTGACTATTTTAAGCCTACTGTTTTATTTCCTTATTTAAAATTTTCTTGTACATTTTGGATAATACATGTATTCTTTTATCACATATATATTTAGTGAATATTGTCTCCAAGTTTTGGACATCCTTCCTTTTTCCTCTACATTTTTCACTTTAAATGAAGTCCAGTTAACAATCATTTATTTCAGATCATGCCTTCAGTGGTGTATCAAAAGCTCAGCAGCATGTATTCTCTTATACTATTCTCTGGTAGGTTAATAATTCTGTCTATTTAAGTTAATTTTTATGAAATATGTAATTTGCATCACATCATGTTAGATGTCTAATTTTTGTAGCACTATTTGTTGAAAGGCCATCTCTGCTCCATTATATTGTCTATATTCTTTGTCAATGATCTGCTATCCATACTCAGACTATTTCTGATTCTCTTGTGCATTTATCTGCCTACTTATTATTTCACCAATATTGCACTTTCTTGGTTAACTTTCTAGCATTTACTGAAGTTGTAATTGCTGATCTTCCTAGTGTGTTCTGCTCTTTCACTGCTCTGATGGCTATTCCGGGACTTTTGATTTTCCACATTGAATTTAGAGTCAGATTTTAGTTCAACTCACAAAATAAGTTGAAATTCTTTTGATTGGGATTGTGTTCAATCTAAATGTCTAGTGAGGAAGGACTGATAATCTTAATGTTACTGGGTCTTCTTACCCATTACCATGGAATGCAACTCCAACTACTTAATTCTTCTTTGGTACTTTTCTATAAAGGTTTATAATGTTCCTCATATAAATGTTTTACATATTGTGTTATACTCTACTGACTTTTATATAACTTATAGAATCATACCAGTATATATTTTTAGGGGATATATGAAAGAAGGGCAATGTAACCTCTACCAAAAGCCTTCAGATGAGGGTGACTCTGGAGGAAGTCTGGAGACGAGACTTTGTGGCAGCTAACACCAGGATAGTCCAGGATGTCATTCT
Source organism: Lepus europaeus (assembly GCF_033115175.1). Taxonomy (NCBI): domain Eukaryota; kingdom Metazoa; phylum Chordata; class Mammalia; order Lagomorpha; family Leporidae; genus Lepus; species Lepus europaeus. The sequence continues at coordinate 490,188 of NW_026909622.1, forward strand.
GGGTGCATTTGGTGAGCAGAGAGCTTTGATGAAATATAAGACATATTTCAAGAGTTAGGCCAGGAATGTTTTGGAATGGATGCAAAGAGGCTGAATTTGGCTTGTGGGCCTTAGACTGGCCAGAGCTTTTCAGGCTTTCCAGATCACGGTCCTGAATAGCAAACTTCGTGAGCCCTAATGCATGAATGTTGATATGTACATCTGCTATTTACTAATTCCATCTGCATGTATTAAAATATAAGTTATTTCTTTTGTAAAATAAAAAAAAATTCTTCATCTCAAATGGCAGCCTTGTGTACCCTCTGGGAGACCACTCATCTTGGCCACCTTGGGCTGAGGAGAAGAGGATCATGGAATCTACTTTCAAGAAAATTCCTACTTATGGTCTCTGGAGGCTGATAAAGGATGGAAAACAGAGGAGTGATTCAGGGGTTGCTGACTGAAAAAGATGGACAGTAGGAATGAACAGTTCCACCTTACAGAGAGATCAAAACTGAGGCCCAGGAGGACTACAGGGTCATACTTAAATCCACAAAGTGCCACAGGCTGATTTGATGTGGCCCGAGCATGTGTTCTCATCTGCTGCACAATGCAGAGGAAGTGGCCTTGTGAGAGCTCTTTGGCTGCAGATGGCCTGACCCTGAGCAGAGACAGGACTTTTCCTGTGCAGCTGTCCCCATTCCAGGGTCCTCCGAGGGGTCACAGAGGACCCACATGAATTTACAAGGAGCAGATGCAGTTGTTCAGTCTGGAGAAGAATACAATAACTATGTTTTCAACTTGAAGCTACTCGATTACTGCTCTAGGAAGCCATCTTATGTGTCTCCAAAGGCAGATCTATAGTGCACAGGGTCACAAGAGAGGGTCTGAAGGAAGGGTTTCCAAGAGGATACATAATCCATCATCAGAGGTGTATGCAGAGAGCCCATGTCTCTCTGGCATCCAAAATGATTTCCCCAAAGCACCCTGAGCCCACAGTGGGTACTTGGATACCACTGAATGGGTCTGCCAGCATAGATATTGCATTGGGGGGATCTAGACACTTCCTTTGTTCATGAGCTCATCAGCCCTACAGGCCTTATCTCTACCCTTACCCTCTCTTCTTCACAAAAGTCCTTAATGAGGAGGAACAGGCAGAGCCAGTGAGACAGGCTGGAGACCCTACAGAAAAAGAAAGTGGTACTTTCAGAGATGTTAGCAGATCATCAACACTAATAGTGGGCCAGTGCATAAGGAAAGGGGGAGATCAGAGGTAGGGGGTGAGGCTGCTTGTCTCTGGCATCCCCAGCACTCAAACTAGTAGTCCCTAAGTGCCAGAAACAAAAGAAAGAGGGCCCAGCAGATAAGCTGTTCCACCTGGGGCTCTGTTTCCAAGTCAGCCCAGGACCACAGGTCCTTGGGAACCAGTGGATGTGTCACAGACAAGGTCCCGCTGCTAGAAGAGGCAACCTCCATAGGCTTTTTTTTCCAAACAGACCAGCTGAATGGTCACAGAAGTAGGGAAGAAAAGCCAGGCATTTTAAAAAATATAAGAAAGTACTTAAGTCCAGGACTCAGTATCACCTCATGGGCTTCTATCCCCAAGAAGTAGACAACACAACCATATGAAGGAGGTGGAATGACAGGAATCTGTGTGGTTGGGGTGAATGCAGCTGATTGAAGGAGAAGCAGCTCTGAAAGGTTTAGGCAAACCACTTGTCTCAGTATTTCTGGAAAATGTTGACTCTTGTGTAATTAAAATATTTTGGAAGGGCCAGGGAGTCAGCCAAGTATAGGGACTTGTGGGGAAGAAAATTTAAGCCCCACACATCTAGGACTCATCCTTTGAAATCAAACAAGCTCCATCACTGGGCCTACACAAACATTGGGCAATAGAGGAATTGGGACAGCTAAACTGAAGCATTAACAATGACTAACACCCTAGAAGGAACAAGGCATGGGCCAGCATGTTCTGCACTCAAAATCAAAAGGCAGAGAGCATTTCCAATTTTAGGAAAGGCAAACTGAGGCAGAGGGGAGGGAAACACAGTTTGTAGCCCATAGTTTCTAAGCAGAACTCACAGAGAAGTCTCTCACCCTTTTCCCCTTTCTACAGAGCCATAGGAGAGGCAACTGCCAGCATGTAGGAAGAGGACTGACCCACACCACACATCCCCAGGCCAGGGCTTACTCCAGGGCAGGGATATCTCTTCCCCCATGGGCACCCATTTCTCCAGTGAAAGACACTGGTTTCCCAGATCCTCACTTAACTGACAGACCCCAGGAACACCCTGAAGAAAAGTTCCCTCTACTCCCATGCCCAAGACACACCCAGCTCTGGGAATGGAGCTGTGCTCATTTTACACCAGATTATCTCACAGTTGTTGTCAATACTGAATGAACTAAACAGGAGAACACATTATCACTTGGGAGCCATGAGGCAGTACCACTATCATAAATGCACCAAGGCCACACCAGGGAGGAGCCCACACTTTGTCCACACTATGCCATTGACTGCCAAGCACACACAGTGTCCTCTGGGTTGTGCACTGATCCTTAACCATTAGTTTTTGGTGCTTCACTGAATTCCACTTCCAATCCCCCTGCATGGATTTAGAGGCTACAGAGCAGAATGCAGTGGCAGCTAGTGTGAAGGTGGTGTTGCAGTGATGTCACTAGACTACTTTTGCTTGTCTCTTCCTCTCTCCACCACTCCTGTCTTTAAAATAAAATTTTTTTAAAGATTTATTTTTTTGAAAGTCGGAGTTACACAGAGAGAGGAGAAGCATAGAGAGGGAGAGAGAGGTCTTCCATCCGATGGTTCACTCCCCAATTAGCTGCAATGGCCAGAGCTGTGCCAATCCGAAGCCAGGAGCCAGAAGCCAGGAGCTTCTTCTAGGTCTACCATGTGGGTGCAGGGGCCCAAGTACTTGGGCCATATTCTGTTGCTTTCCCAGGCAATAGCAGAGAGCTGGATTGCAAGTGGAGCAGCCAGGTTTCAAACCAGTGCCCATATGGGATGCCAGTGCTTCAGGCCAGGGCGTTAATCTGCTGTGCCATAGTCCCAGCTCCAAAAATAACTTTTTTTAAGTTTTTAAAGATTTATTTGAGAGATAGAATTATAGATAGAGAGGAGAGACAGAGAGAGTGGTCTTCCATTCACTGATTTACTCCTCAGCTGGGCTGATTAAAGCGAGGAGCCAGCAGTTGCCTTCATATCTCCTATGTGGGTTCAGGGACCCAAGCTTGGGCCATCTTCCACTGCTTTCCCAGGTATGTTAGGATTGGAAGTGGGGCACCAGGACAGAAAACAGTACCCACAGCACAGAGAGCTAGACCAGAAGAGGGGCAGCTGGAATTTGTAACCCATATGAGATACTGGTACTTCATGCACTCTTACCCTACCACAGGTGCCAGCTCCATCAAAATTTTTATTCTAAAGAAAGAATGAAAAGCCCTCATCCCCACACTACAACTCTTCTTCTTCTTCTCAACTCTCTGATGTGTGAGGGAATTAGAACCACTGCTCCATGGAGCCCAGCCATTTAGGGCCTCCCCCTTGATTTCCTTCTATACCTGAGCAATCCTGGGTGCCCCCACACTTACTGACTACACCCGTGCACATGTACACATTCTTTCTATATCCAGGCCTCCCCTATGCATCCCTTCTAGACCCAGGAACCCTGACACATCCCTTCTACACCCTGATCAACTCTAATAACCCTTCTACACCCAGATGCCCCTATGTATTCTATTACATTAACAGACTGCAGAAGAAAAACCATATGATTCTCTCAATAGATGCAGAGAAAGCATTTGATAAAATACAACACCCTTTCATGATGAAAACTCTAAGCAAACTGGGTATGGAAGGAACATTCCTCAATACAATCAAAGCAATATATGAAAAACCCACAGCCAACATCCTATTGAATGGGGAAAAGTTGGAAGCATTTCCTCTGAGATCTGGTACCAGACATGGATGCCCAGTCTCACCACTGCTCTTCAATATAGTTCTGGAAGTCTTAGCCAGAGCTATTAGGCAAGAAAAAGAAATTAAAGGGATCCAAATTGGGAAGGAAGAACTCAAACTATCCCTCTTTGCAGATGATATGATTCTTTATTTAGGGGACCCAAAGAACTCTACTAAGAGACTACTGGAACTCATCGAAGAGTTTGGCAAAGTAGCAGGATATAAAATCAATGCACAAAAATCAACAGCCTTTGTATACACAGGCAATGCCACGGCTGAGGAAGAACTTCTAAGATCAATCCCATTCACAATAGCTACAAAAACAATCAAATACCTTGGAATAAACTTAACCAAAGACGTTAAAGATCTCTACGATGAAAACTACAAAACCTTACAGAAAGAAATAGAAGAGGATACCAAAAAATGGAGAAATCTTCCATGCTCATGGATTGGAAGAATCAATATCATCAAAATGTCTATTCTCCCAAAAGCAATTTATACATTCAATGCAATACCAATCAAGGTACCAAAGACATTCTTCTCAGATCTGGAAAAAATGATGCTGAAATTCATATGGAGACACAGAAGACCTCGAATAGCCAAAGCAATCTTGTCCAACAAAAACAAAGCCAGAGGCATCACAATACCAGACTTCAGGACATACTACAGGGCAGTTGTTATCAAAACAGCATGGTTCTGGTACAGAAACAGATGGATAGACCAATGGAACAGAATAGAAACACAGGAATCAATCCAAACATCTACAGCCAACTTATATTTGATCAAAGATCCAATACTAATCCCTGGAATAATGACAGCCTATTCAATAAATGGTGCTGGGAAAATTGGATTTCCACGTGCAGAAGCTTGAAGCAAGATCCCTACCTTTCACCTTACACAAAAATTCACTCAACTTGGATCAAAAACTTACATCTACAACCAGACACCATCAAATTATTAGAGAGCATTGGAGAAACCCTGCAAGATATAGGTACAGGCAAAGACTTCTTGGAAAAGACCCCAGGAGCACAGGCAGTCAAAACCAAAATGAACATTTGGGATTGCATCAAATTGAGAAGTTTCTATACTTCAAAAGAAACAGTCAGGAAAGTGAAGAGGCAACAGACAGAATGGGAAAAATATTTGCAAACTATACTACAGATAAAGGGTTGATAACCAGAATCTACAAAGAAATCAAGAAAATCCACAACAACAGAACAAACAACCCACTTAAGAGATGGGCCAAGGACCTCAATAGACATTTTTCCAAAGAGGAAATCCAAATGGCCAACAGACACATGAAAAAATGTTCAAGATCACTAGCCATCAGGGAAATGCAAATCAAAACCACAATGAGGTTTCACCTCACCCCGGTGAGAATGGCTCACATTCAGAAATCTACCAACAATAGATGCTGGAGAGGATGTGGGGAAAAAGGGACTAACCCACTGTTGGTGGGAATGCAAACTGGTTAAGCCACTATGGAAGTCTGTCTGGAGATTCCTCAGAAACCTGAACATAACCCTACCATACAGCCCAGCCATCCCACTCCTTGGAATTTACCCAAAGGAAATTAATTTGGCTAATAAAAAAGCCATCTGCACAGTAATGTTTATTGCAGCTCAATTCACAATAGCTAAGACCTGGAACCAACCCAAATGCCCATCAACAGTAGACTGGATAAAGAAACTATGGGTCATGTACTCCATAGAATACTATACAGCAGTAAGGAACAATGAAACCCAGTCATTTGCAACAAGATGGAGGAATCTGGAAAACATCATGCTGAGTGAATTAAGCCAGCCCCAAAGAGACAAATATCATTTGTTTTCCCTGATCGGTGACAACTGAGCACCAAAGGGAAACCTGTTGAAGTGAAATGGACACTATAAGAAACAATGACCTGATCAGCTCTTGTCCTGACTCTAGATGTACAATGTAATACTTTATCCTTTTTAGTATTTGTGGTTGTTGTTGTTGCTGTTGTTGTTCTGGTATTAGTGGTTGAACTCTGTAATTAACACACAATTATTCTTAGGTGTTTAAATTTTAACTGAAAAGTGATCCCTGTTAAATTTCAGAGTGGAAAAAGAGAGGGAGGAGATGCACAATTTGGGACATGCTCAATCAGACTTGCCCCAAATGATGGAGTTAGAAATGTGCCAGGGGATTCCAATACAATCCCATCAAGGTGGCATGTACCAATGCCATCTCACTAGTCCAAGTGATCAATTTCAGTTCACAATCGATGGCTCTGATAGGTCAAAGAATCATAGGGATCACACAAACAAGACAAGTGTCTGCTAATACTAACTGATAGAATCAAAAAGGGAGAGAAAGATCCAACATGGGAAGTGGGATACACAGCAGACTCATAGAATGGCAGACGTCCTAAACAACACTCTGGCCTCAGAATCAGCCCTTAAGGCATTCAGATCTGGCTGAAGAGCCCATGAGAGTATTGTAGGCATGGAAAGCCAAGATACCATGGAAAAGAAAAAAAAGAAGAAGACCTAAATGAAAGATCTCTGTGAGTGAGATCCCAGTGGAAAGAACGGGGCCACCAAAGAAGGAGGTACCTTTCTCCGAAGGGAGGAGAGAACTTCCACTTTGACTATGACCCTATTGGAATAAGATCAAAGTCAGCGAACTCTAAAGGCTTCCATAGCCCTGGCAACTCATGACTAGAGCCTAGGGAGATTACTGACACCATGAACAGGAGTGTCAAATTGTTAAGTCAGCAACAGGAGTCACTGTGTGCTTACATCCCATGTGGGATCTGTCCTTAATGTGTTGTCCAATGTGAAGTGATGCTATAACTAGTACTGAAACAGTATTTTTACACTTTGTGTTTCTGCGTGGGTACAAACTGATGAGATCTTTACTAATTATATACTGAATCGATCTTCTGTATATAAAGATAATTGGAAATGAAAAAAAAAAAACCTGGTGTTAAATTGGAAATGGCATAGAAAATTAATTAATTTTTTAAAAAAATATTATGTAGGATCTCTGTCTTTAATGTGCTGTACACTCCTATTTAATGCTATAACTAGTACTCCAACAGTATTTTTTTACACTTTGTGTTTCTATATGGGGGCAAACTGTTGAAATCATTACCTAATATATACTAAACTGATCTTGTGTATATAAAGAGAATTGAAAATGAATCATGATGTGATTGGAAGGGGAGAGGAGCGGGAAAAGGGAGGGTTGTGGGTGGGAGGGAAGTTATGGGAGGGGGAAGCCATTGTAATCCATAAGCTGTACTTTGGAAATTCATATTCATTAAATAAAAGTTTAATAAAAAAAAAAGATTTCTTCACTAAACATACACTTCATAGAATTATCTTAAAATACATTATTAGTTACTTAAATACATTAATATAACATCTGAAAACAAGTTTGCTACCTGCCATTGATTATAGTTATCAGAAGTATTAAGATGTTGTCACAAATTTAAAACCAAACATTGTTTTCTCTCTGAAGTGATTTGTCAGGAATAATGAATAATGAAATTCTATAAGAGATGTTTGGATAACATTTGCCTCATGGACAATTCATAGCAATATAGTTATTTATCTCTAGTTGTAGGCTTAATTTTGAAGTTATCATTTTAAGGCAATTGTGATAATACAAATGACCACAAACCAAATAATAAAATAATTGGAGTTCCTATACTTTGAGAAAATGGATAGCTTCTCTGTTAATGTACCAAACAGAATTTTTCCATACTAATTTACTAGAAACATTTCAAAAATATTTCTTTCAATTTGGGGAGAGGTAAAGTAATGAAAAAATCAAACTTTCTGAAAATTAAAGAATTTGCTTTTAATTTTTTTTTTATTTTCTGCCTCATCACCAATATAGTTCTTTAATTGGATGTAAAAAAGTCGATTCAGAATGTTAACATTTGTTGACCACTAATAACAGAGTAGGGGCAGTGAAGCATCATTAGCCCAATAAAACTTACAAGATTTCAGTGGTGGGGAAATCAGGGCTCTTTCTGAATTTGGTTAGGGAAATGTGTTCTTATTTTATGTGGAGCTGTCCACTTTTGGTTTTATTTATTTTAATATACATTTTACAGTTTCAGCAGAACTCAGCACTAGGAGTGTCTACCTTGTTCTTTTGGAAAAAAATCTGACTAATTTTTAAGAATGGGGTATCAATATTGTTTCCTTTTCTTAGTTTTGAATATAGTGTGTCATTCTGTGAAAACAGCCTTGCCAGTGTACTTTTTGTTTAGTTTTGCTTTTAAATGCAAATTTGAAAGTTTTGCTTATAAAAAATGACCTTTATGTTTTTCCATATGATTGGCAGAGCTTTTACCCAGTTATCTTTATTGTATAACAATAAATCTATTCAATAAATATTAACAAATGCATTAAAAGTGCAAATAATCACTATGGTATGCTTGCTGGTTTTATTTATGATGATATATTGATCATCTCTGTCAGGTACTGTGCTAGATATGTCTATTGGAAAATATGATTTCATTTCTCAAAAAGGCAAACAAGTTAAAACCCTTCTGAAATTATGAAGTCACCCTCTGATAACTTACTGATTCATTTCTTGATGTCAAAATCAAGAAACCAATTATCTGTTTGACTTGGAGATATTAGGCCCCTGCGGTACTATGAGGAAAATTATTTAGTGCCTTTCAGCTAGTGAAATGATGATTGGTGGGTCTGTTTGTTGAAAAAAAGGTGAGGGGAGAGCACACATTTGCTGTAAGGTTGTATCTATCTCAGTGGAAGTAGTCATTTCAGCCTTTGGAATTAATTCTAGAATAATGATAACTTTAAGTTTGCATAAGAAGTGGTTAGTAAGAAATTTATTTACCTTATTATATAAACATAAGACTATGTTTTAAAACCTTCTTTCCCAGCCAAGATACTCTTTTTAATACAAAATGGGAAAATATTCAATACAGTGTCTCCTTTTGGAGGCTTCCTACAAGTGAAAGCAGATTTGTGGGGGATGAATGGGTTTTGAGAAACTTCCTTGCTTCAAAGACAAAACCCACATTGCCTTCTTCTGTCCCTAAAGTGCCAGACCCAAGCTACTTTTAAGAAGCTACTGTACTCCACCTGCCTTGGATGAAGCAAGTAGCCCCTTTGCTACCAGAAGTCCCCAGAAAAAGCATGGGCATTTTTCATGGTAGAGAGCAGCCCTTTTGAATTCTGCAACTGCAGGAGCTCTGGAGCTCTACTTGCTTGCTATGTATGATATAGAGAAATTCCCATGGCCTCATATGGCTGGTAACCAGTGCATATCACACACAATTCCAGAGTACCAGAACTAAGGCGGCCTCTTCTGAGACTCTTACCACATGGTGCTGGAAGGCAAGACAGTGCATCATTTTTGCATGCCTTGTAGGCACAAAGGAAAGTTCTCTCCACTATCTGAAGCTCTAGGATTGCTTCTGCTGGTGTTATAAACCCTGGAATAACACTCATCTGTGGGAGTTAGACAGTCCTACCTATTTTTTATGCTTCTGGCTGGAATTCAATCCCTGGAATAATTGGCAGTCAACCTGAGAGACCTGGATAAGGACCCCACTGTATCCTGTATCTCCAGGGCTGTCACTCTGTGTACTGTATTTCAGAGATTCATGTAAATACACCTAGACCCTAGGGAATGGAGCCTATAAGCACTCCAGTGCTCCAGACCCAGATCTGCTGATGCGCAACCTTCAGCATAAATTATATTCACCCTGTAGGACTCGGGGAATGTCTGCTTAATATTTCACAGACTTGGGACTTGAACACATGATGCTAAATTTCTGGGTATTAGGCTAACATATCAGGACCTGGGGAATGTCTTATCCACATAGTATAGTAAAAAGGCCATAATTTTTGCTGCCACAACACCAGAAATATTCATATTTTCCTGGTAGAAAAAGGTAGCATGACCAGAAATGTGGATACAGACATCACAAACCCCAGTATGACTGACAACTCTAGGGACTAAGAACCTATGGAAGCTCATGCCACTTTAAAGTCATACATCCACAAAAGGCTGAAGAACAGAAACCTGTGGCACAGCAGACAATGCTGACACTAATTACTAATGAAGAAATCAAGTCTCAAAAACTTCAAAAGATTGAAATCATACCATGTACCTACCTTCTCAGACTGAAATCAGTCAAACTGGACATGAATAATAATAATAAAAGGGCACTGGAAAGTTCACAGGTACATGAAAATTAAACAACATGACCAATGTATCATTTGAAAAATTAAAAAGAGGTCAGAAAATTTCTTAAAACAAATGAATATGAAAACACAACATATCAAAGCATAAAACACAGCAAAAGCAGTATTAAGAGGAAATTTTATAATGACAAGTGCTTACATTTAAATTTGAAAGATCTTAAATAAATGGTCTAATGCTGCATCTCAAAAACCCAGAAAAAGGGGCCAGCACTGTGGTGCAGTGGTTTAACACCCTGGCCTGAAGTGCTGGCATCCCATATGGGCACCAGTTCAAGACCCTGCTACTCCACTTTCTATCCAGCTCTTCTTCTTCTTTTTTTTTCTTTTGGACTGGCAGAGTTATACAGTGAGAGAGAGAGAGAGAGAGAGAGAGAGAGTTATAGAGAGTGAGAGAGAGACAAAGGTCTTCCTTCCATTGGTTCACTCCCTTAATGGCTGCCACAGCTGGTCCTGTGCCGATCTGAAGCCAGGAGCTTGGGTACTTCCTCCCAGTCTCCCATGTGGGTGCAGGGACCCAAGCACTTGGGCCATCCTCCATTACCCTCCCGGGCCACAACAGAGAGTTGGAATGGAAGAGGAGCAACCAGGACTAATACGCGGTGCCCCAACCAGGACTAGAACCTTGGGTGCCAGTGCCACAGGTGGAGGATTAGCCAAGTGAGCCATGGTACCGGCCTCTATACAGCTCTTTGCTATGGCCTGGGAAAGCAGTAGATGGCCCAAGTCCTTGGGAACCTGCACCTGTGTGGGAGACCTGGAAGAAGCTTCTGGCTTCAGATCGGCACAGCGATGGTCATTACAGCCAATTAGGGAGTGAACAAATAGATGGAAGACCTCTCTCTCTCTGCCTCCTCTCTTGCTGTGTAATTCTGACTTTAAAAAATAAATAAATAAATCTTTTTTAAAAAAACACAGAAAAAGAAAAACAAGCCATAGGCAAAAATTAGCAGGGCACAAGAAAAAACAAATATAAGAAGAGACATAAATTAAATTGAAACTAAAAGAATATTAGAGATATAAAACAAATAGCTGGTTCTTTAAGAAGATAAACAAAATAGAAAAGCCTTTATCCAGAGCAACAAAAGAAAGAAGAAAAATCCTCAATAAATAAAATTTGAGAAGAAAATCAGACATTACAATTGATACTACAGAATATGATGAGTCATAAAAAGCTGCTATGAACAACTGTGTGTTAACAAATTGAAAAGCCTCAAGTAAATTCCTGAATATGTGTAACATATTAAGATTAAACAAGGAAGGTATAGAAAATATAAATAGGCCATAGGAAGAAATACTACTGAAGTAGTAATTAATAAAAGTTTCCCATCAAAGAAAGCCCTAAATTCTATAAAACTTTTTAAAAGGAATAACTCAAATATTCTTCAAATTATTGCAAAATATTTTAGAGTATACAAAACTGTAAGGGGCCAGCACTGTGGCAGAAGCAGGTAACCCTGGCCTGAGTGCCAGCATCCCACGTGGGTGCCAATTTGAAGCCTGGCAGCTCCACTTCAGATCCAGCTCTCTGCTAATGGCCTTGGAAAGCAGTAGAAGATGGCCCAAATCCTTGGACCCCTGCACCCATGAGGAAAACCCAGAAGAAGCTCCTGGCTCCTGTCTTAGGATTGGTTCAACCTTGGCCATTGCAGACATTTGGGAAGTGAACTAATGGATGGAAGACTCTTTCTCTCTTGCTCACTCTCGCTTTTTGTATTACTCTTACCCTCTCCCCCTGCCTCTGTGTAACTGGATTTCAAGTAAATAAATATTTTTAAAACAGAAAAAGAAAACTATAAATACTCTTCAGAAAGCTGGCATTACCAATACCAAAACCAAAGACACAACACAAAAAATAAAACTACAGACCAGTATGCTTGATGAACATAAATGCAGAAGTTTTCAACAAAACACTAGTAAACCAAATCCACAGCTACACCAGTGATTATACATAATAGTAAGTTTGATTTCATCTAAAGATGTAAGGGTGATTCAACATTTGGAAATCAAAAACCTCATAAATCACATCAACAGAATGAGGGAAAAAAATCATGTGAGCATTTTAACAGACACAGAAAGCAGTTGATAAAATAGAATATCTCTATAATAAAAAATCCTCTACAAATTAGGTTAAAAGGAACATATCTCAAAATTATAAAGCCTTTACAAGACAGACCAACAGCTACTTTTATACTGAAAAGTATAAAGCAGTTGATAAAATAGAATATCTCTATAATAAAAAATCCTCTACAAATTAGGTTAAAAGGAACATATCTCAAAATTATAAAGCCTTTACAAGACAGACCAACAGCTACTTTTATACTGAAAAGTATAAAGCAGTTGATAAAATAGAATATCTCTATAATAAAAAATCCTCTACAAATTAGGTTAAAAGGAACATATCTCAAAATTATAAAGCCTTTACAAGACAGACCAACAGCTACTTTTATACTGAAAAATATAAAGCAGAAATCACTTCTTTTCAAATACGGAATGAGAAAAATGTCCATTTTTCACCAGTCTTATTCAGTATATTGTTGGAAGTACTAGCAAGAACATTTTGGGAGAGAAAATAAATAAGGTAATTAAAATTGGAAAGTAAATATTAACTTCCACATGCAAAGGAGAACAAGCAGTTTTTGTGTCTCTGAGTCTGGCTTATTTCACTCAATGTTATGTTCTCTATTTGAAGCACCCATTTTGCTACAAATGACAGGATTTCATTCTTTTTATAGTTGAATAATAGTTTATTGTGTATATATATCCCATTGTCTTTATCCATTCATATTATTAAGCATATTTGGTTGATTCCATATTTTGGTTATTGTGAACAGTTCTGCTATAAACATGGTGGAGCAGAATCTCTTTGATACAATGAGTTTAAATATTTTGGATAATACTCAGTGTTGGGATCATTGGATCATATGGAAATTCTATTTCTAGATTTCTAGGAAATCTCAATTTTTTTTCTTTTTTTTTTATTTGACAGAGTGGACAATGAGAGAGAGAGACAGAGAGAAAGGTCTTCCTTTTTCCCTTGGTTCATCCCCCAATGGCCACTGTGGTTGGCGCACTGTGCTGATCTGAAGCCAGGAACCAGGTGCTTCTCCTGGTCTCCCATGCGGGTGCAGGGCCCAAGAACTTGGGCCATCCTCCACTGCCTTCCCAGGCCACAGCAGAGAGCTGGACTGGAAGAGGAGCAACCGGGACAGAATCTGGTGCCCCGACCGGGACTAGAACCCAGAGTGCCAGCACCACAGATGGAGGATTAGCCTATTGAGCCGTGGTGCTGGCCCTCAATATTGTTTTCAATGGTGACTGTATAATGTACACTCCTTATAACAGTGTATAAAATTCTACTTTTTCTATATCTTCACCAGCATATTAATGCTCTCTCCTTTTTGGATAATATTCATTGTGATCAGGGTGAAGTGATATTGATTTGCACTTCCCTGATAGCTAACATTATTGAGCATATATGTGAGAGTGTGTGTGTGTGGGTGTTGATCATTTGCATTTATACTTTTTAGAACTATCTATTCAGGTCCTTTGCTCATTTTTTAAAGATTTATTTATTTATTTGGAAGAGTTACACAGAGAGAGAAGAGGCAGGGAGTCAGAGAGAGAGGTCCTCCATCCAATGTTTCACTCCCCAGTTGGCCACAATGTGTTTGCCATTCTGTGCCAATCTGAAGCCAGGAGTCAGGAGCTTCCTCCAGGTCTCTCACATGTGTGCAGGGGCCCAAGGACTTGGGTCATCTTCCACTGCTTTCCCAGCCAATAGCAGAGAGCTGTATTGGAAATGGAGCAGCTGGGTCTCGAACTGGAATCCATATAGGATGCCAGCACTTCAGGCCAGGGTGTTAACCTGCTGTGCCACAGTGCCAGCCCCTCTTTGCTCATTTTTAAACTGGATTGATTTTTGAGTTACGGATATACTCTCATATTAATCCTTTGTTGGAGCTTGCAAATATTTTCTCCCAATTTTTCAGACTTCTCTTAACTCTCTGATTGCTTCTTTTGCTGTGCAGAAGCTTCTGAGTTTGATATAAATTCATTTGTCTAGTTCTTCATTTGTCAGTGTTTTAGGGGTCTTATCCAAGAAGTCATCATGTTACACAAATATCTTGAAGAGTTTCCCCCTATATTTTCTTTCAGAAAGTTCAGAGCCAGAGATTCAAATCTTAAATTTAGGTTTTTGATCCACCTTGAGTTCATTTTGTATATAATAAGAGGTTAAAACCACACACACACACACACACACACACACACACACTTTAGTTTTGAAGAACTGTTTATTGAAAAGACTACCCCTTTCTTAATGTACATTCTATGGAACTTTGGTCAAAAATCAGTTGCCTGAATGCACATGAAGTAATTTCTGTACATTTTATTTTATTCCATTGATCTATTTGACAATTTTATGTTATTACTGAAACTTTGTAATATGTACTATGATGCCTCGACCTTTATTGAAAAATGAAATGACACAGATTACTAGGTACAAGATCAATATAGGGCTTGGCATTGTGGCATAGCATATAAAGCTACTGCCTGCAAAGCCAGCATTCCAAATGGGTACCAGTTCAAGTCCTGATAGCGCCATTTCTGATCCAGCTCCCTGCTAATAGCCTGGGAAAGCTGTGGAAGATGCCCCGTGTTCTTGGACCCCTGAACCCATGTGGCAGACCAGAAGTTCCTGGTTTCTGGCTGGCTCTAGCCTGGCCTAGTTTAGTTGTTGTAGCCATTTGGGAAGTGAAGCAGTAGATGGAAGATTCTCTCTCTCTCTCTCTCTCTCTCTCTCTCTCTCTCTCTCCTCTTTCTCTCTGTAACTCTGCCTTTCAAATTAATAAAGAAAAAAATTAATTTTTTTTTATTTTTTTATTTAGTGAATATAAATTTCCAAAGTACAGCTCATGGATTACAAAGGCTTACCCCCACACACAACTTCACCCCCACCCGCAACCCTCCCCCCTCCCACTCGCTCTCCCCTTCCATTCCCATCAAGATTCATTTTCAATTCTCTTTATATGTAGAAAATCAGTTTAGTATATATATAGATTTCAACAGTTTGTCCTCCCATAGCAACACAAAGTGAAAAAATACTGTTGGAGTACTAGTTATAGCATTAAGTAACAGTGTACATCACATTAATGACTGAGATTCTGCAAGATATTTTAAAAAAAAAAGATTGATTATTTTTCTATGTAATTTCCAATTTAAAACCAAGGGTTTTTTTTTCATTTTCAATTATCTTTATATACAGAAGATCGCTTCAGTATATACTAAGCAAAGCTTTCATCAGTTTGCACCCACACATTACCACAAAGTGTAAAAATACTGTTTCAGTACTAGCTATATCATTACTTCACCTTTGACAACCTATTAAGGACAGATCCCACATGTGACGCAAGTACACAGTGACTCCTGATGTTGATTTAACAATTTAACACTCTTGTTTATGGCATCAGTAATCTCCCTAGGCTCTAGCCATGAGTTGCCGAGGCTATGGAAGCCTTTAGGGTTCGCCGACTTCGATCCTATTCCGACAAGGCCATAGTCAAAGTGGAAGTTCTCTCCTCCCTTTGGAGAAAGTTACCTCCTACTTTGATGGCCCCGTTCTTTCCACTGGGATCACACTCACTGAGATCCTTCATTTAGGTCTTCTTCTTCATCTTTTTTTTTTCCCCAGCGTGTCTTGGCTTTCCATGCCTAAAATACTCTCATAGGCTCTTGAGCCAGATCCGAATGCCTTAAGGGCTGATTCTGAGGCCAGAGTGCTATTTAGGACATCTGTCATTCTATGAGTCTGCTGTGTATCCTGCTTCCCATGTTGGATCCTTCTCTCCCCCCCCCTTTTTTTATCAGTTAGTATTAGCAGATATTAATCTTGTTTGTGTGATTCCTTTGACTCTTAGGCCTATCAGTGTGATCAGTTGTGAACTGAAATTGATCACCTGGGCTGGTGAGATGGCATTGGTACATGCCACCTTGATGGGATTGTATCAGAATCCCCTGGAACTTTTCTAACTTCATCATTTTGGGCAAATCCAATTGAGCATGTCCCCTATTATACATCTCCTCCCTCTCCTTTTCTCATTCTTATATTTAACCGGGATCACTTTTCAGTTAAGATTTAGACACCTCAGAATAATTGTGTGTTAATTACAAAGTTTACAAAAAAATACTAAAATAGATAAAGTGTTACATTGTACATCAACAGTCAGCACCATAGCTGATCAAGTCACTATTTCTCATAGTGTCCATTACACTACCACAGGTTACCCTTTGGTGCTCAGTTAGTTGTCGCCGATCAGGGAAAACAAATGATATTTGTTTCTTTGGGACTGGCTTAATTCACTTAGCATGATGCTTTCCAGATTGCTCCATTTTGTTGCAAATGACTGGGTTTCATTGTTTTTGACTGCTGTATAGTATTCCATAGAGTACATGACCCATAGTTTCTTTATCCAGTCTACTGTTGATGGGCATTTGGGTTGGTTCCAGGTCTTAGCTATTGTGAATTGAGCTCCAATAAACATTAATGTGCAGATGGCTTTTTTGTTTGCCAAATTAATTTCTTTTGGGTGAATTCCAAGGAGTGGGATGGCTGGGTTGAATGGTAGGGTTATATTCAGGTTTCTGAGGAATCTCCAGACTGACTTCCATAGTGGCTTAACCAGTTTGCATTCCCACCAAAAGTGGGTTAGTGTCCCTTTTTCCCCACATCCTCTCCAGCATCTATTGTTGGTTGATTTCTGAATGTGGGCCATTCTCACCGGGGTGAGGTGAAACCTCATTGTGGTTTTGATTTGCATTTCCCTGATTGCTAGTGATCCTGAACATTTTTTCATGTGTCTGTTGGCCATTTGGATTTCCTCTTTGGAAAAATGTCTATTGAGGTCCTTGGCCCATCTCTTAAGTGGATTGTTTGTTTTGATGTTGTGGAGTTTCTTGATTTCTTTGTAGATTCTGGTTATCAACCCTTTATCTGTAGTATAGTTTGCAAATATTTTTTCCCATTCTGTCGGTTTCCAATTCACTTTCCCGACTGTTTCTTTTGCAGTACAGAAACTTCTCAGTTTGATGCAATCCCAAATGTTAATTTTGGTTTTGACTGCCTGTGCTCCTGGGGTCTTTTCCAAGAAGTCTTTGCCTGTACCTATATCTTGCAGGGTTTCTCCAATGCTCTCTAATAATTTGATGGTGTCTGGTTGTAGATGTAAGTTTTTGATCCAAGTTGAGTGAATTTTTGTGTAAGGTGAAAGGTAGGGATCTTGCTTCATGATTCTACATGTGGAAATCCAATTTTCCCAGCACCATTTATTGAATAGACTGTCCTTACTTCAGGGATTGGTTTTGGATCCTTGATCAAATATGAGTTGGCTATAGATGTTTGGGTTCATTTCTGGTATTTCTATTCTGTTCCATTGGTCTATCCATCTGTTTCTGTACCAGTGCCATGCTGTTTTGATAACTACTGCCCTGTAGTATGTCCTGAAATCTGGTATTGTGATGACTCCGGCTTTGTTTTTGTTGTATAGGATTGCTTTGGCTATTTGAGATCTCCTGTGTCTCCATATGAAATTCAGCATCATTTTTTCCAGATCTGAGAAGAATGTCTTTGGTACCTTGATTGGTATTGCATTGAATGTATAAATTGCTTTTGGGAGAATGGACATTTTTTTTTTGACAGGCAGAGTGGACAGTGAGAGACAGAGAGAAAGGTCTTCCTTTTGCCGTTGGTTCACCTTCCAATGGCCGCTGCGGTAGCGCGCTGTGGCCAGTGCACAGCTCTGATCCGATGGCAGGAACCAGGTGCTTATCCTGGTCTCCCATGGGGTGCAGGGCCCAAGCACTTGGGCCATCCTCCACTGCACTCCCTGGCCACAGCAGAGAGCTGGCCTGGAAGAGGGGCAACCGGGACAGGATCGGTGCCCTGACCGGGACTAGAACCCGGTGTGCCGGCGCCGCAAGGCGGAGGATTAGCCTAGTGAGCCGCGGCGCCAGCCGAGAATGGACATTTTGATGATATTGATTCTTCCAATCCATGAGCATGGAAGATTTCTCCATTTTTTGGTATCCTCTTCTATTTCTTTCTCTAAGGTTTTGTAGTTTTCATTGTAGAGATCTTTCATGTCCTGGTTAAGTTTATTCCAAGGTATTGATTGTTTTTGTAGCTATTGAGAATGGGATTGATCTTAGAAGTTCTTTCTCAGTCATGGCATTGTCTGTGTATACAAAGGCTGTTGATTTTTGTGCATTGATTTTATATCCTGCTACTTTGCCAAACTCTTCGATGAGTTCCAGCAGTCTCTTAGTAGAGTTCTTTGGGTCCCCTAAATAAAGAATCATATCATCTGCAAAGAGGGATAGTTTGAGTTCTTCCTTCCCAATTTGGATCCCTTTAATTTCTTTTTCTTGCCTAATAGCTCTGGCTAAGATTTCCAGAACTATATTGAAGAGCAGTGGTGAGAGTGGGCATCCCTGTCTGGTACCCGATCTCAGAGGAAATGCTTCCAACTTTTCCCCATTCAATAGGATGTTGGCTGTGGGTTTTTCATATATTGCTTTGATTGAATTGAGGAATGTTCCTTTTATACCCAGTTTGCTTAGGGTTTTCATCATGAAAGGGTGTTGTATTTTATCAAATGCTTTCTCTGCGTCTATTGAGAGAATCATATGGTTTTTCTTCTGCAGTCTGTTAATGTGGTGTATCACGTTGATTGATTTGCGAACATTGAACCATCCCTGCATACCAGGGATAAATCCTACTTGGTCTGGGTGGATGATCTTTCTAATGTGATGTTGCATTCTATTGGCCAGAATTTTATTGAGTATTTTTGCATCTATGTTCAACAGGGATATTGGTCTGTAATTCTCTTTCAGTGCTGCATCTTTTTCTGGCTTAGGAATTAAGGTGATGCTGGCTTCATAGAAAGAGTTTGGGAGGATTCCTTCTTTTTCAATTGCCCTGAATAGTTTGAGGAGAATTGGAGATAATTCTTCTCTAAATGTCTGGTAGAATTCAGCAGTGAATCCATCTGGTCCTGGGCTTTTCTTTGTTGGGAGGGCCTTTATTACTGTTTCAATTTCTGTGTCAGTTATGGGTCTGTTTAGGTTTTCTAGGTCTTCCTGGCTCAATTTAGGTAGGTTGTATGTTTCCAGGAATCTATCCATTACTGATAGATTTCCCTGTTTGCTGGCATACAAGTCCTTGTAGTAATTTCTGATGATTCTTTTTATATCTGTGGTGTCTGTTGTTACGTTTCCTTTTTCATCTCTAATTGTATTGATTTGGGTCTTTTCTTTTTTTAGTTAGTTAGGCCAGTGGGGTGTCAATTTTGTTTATTTTTTCAAAAAACTAGCTCCTCGTTTGGCTGATTTTTTGTAATGTTTTTTTTGGATTCAATCCTGTTGATTTCTTCTCTGATTTTAATTATTTCTCTTCTCCTACTAGCTTTGGGTCTGGTTTGCTGCTGATTTTCTAGATCCTTGAGATGACTTGAAAGCTCATCTATTTGGTGCCTTTCCAATTTCTTGATGTAGGCACCTATTGATATAAATTTTCCTCTTAACACTGCTTTTGCTGTATCCCATAGGTTTTGGTATGATGTGCTGTTATCCTCATTTACTTCCAGGAAATTTTTGATTTCTCTTTTTATTTCTTCTTTGACCCATTGTTCATTCAGGAGCATGTTGTTCAGTCTCCATGTGTTTGTACATGCTCTGGGGATTTCTGAGTTGCTAATTTCCAACTTCATTCCTTTATGGTCTGAGAAGCTGCATGGTATGATTCTAATTCTTTTGAATTTGCTGAGACTTGCTTTATGGCCTAGCATGTGGTCAATCATAGAGAAGGTTCCATGTACTGCTGAGAAGAATGTGAAGTCTTTCTGTGTAGGATAAAAAGTTCTGTAGATATCTGTTAGGTCCATTTGAGCTATAGTGTCATTGAAATCTACTGTCTCCTTGTTGGTCTTCTGTCCTGATGATCTGTCTAGCTCTGAGAGTGGAGTATTGAAGTCCGCCAGTACTATTGTATTGGGGTCTAAGTCTCCCTTTAAGTCCCTTAACAAGTCTTTTAAATAAACCGGTGCCCCTTTTTTTTTTTTCTTCTAGTCAGCCTGGTGTAGCTCCCCCTCCCCACCGCGTGAGCTCCATCCACGGTCTAACCTTCACGGCCAATGTCTCCTGGTTACCTTTGCTTCCAGTGCCGGGGCTCAAATTCTGTGGGTGGGCCGTGTCCGTGGCATGCCTCCGTGCGGGTCGGGTCGGGTCGGGTTGGGTCGGTGCGTCGCGGCGCGGCTGGGCGCTACTAGGTGCGGCTCAGCACTGTTAGGTGCGGCTCGGCAGGGCTCGGCTCGGCGTGGCGCGGCAGTGGGCCGCCTTACTCTCCCAGTAGGTCCTCCGTGTCACATCACTAGATCCGGAAGAGTTTCCTCTGCAGTTTTTTCCTCTGAGACTCTTCTTCAGGGTACAGTAATTCCACCCTTGTTTAAATTTCTTTTCCCAAACTGTTGTGTGCGCCCTCACTCTTCTGCCATCTTGGCTCCGCCCCAAAAAATTAAAAATTATTTTAAATGAGATTATCTATCTATCTATATAAACGGAATTGCTATGTACAAAGAAGACACGAATAGGAAACAATTTTTTTAACTTTTATTTAATGAATATAAATTTCCAGTGTACAGCTTATGGATTACAATGGCTTACCCCTCCCATAACTTCCCTCCCACCCGCACCCCTCCCCTCTCCCGCTCCCTCTCCCCTTCCATTTGCATCAAGATTCATTTTCAATTCTCTTTATATACAGAAGATCAATTTAGTATAAAGATTTCGACAGTTTGCACCCACATAGAAACACAAAGTGAAACATACTGTTTGAGTACTAGTTACAATAGGAAACAATTTTAAAGTACAGACAGACTAGAAAATGAATACCCATAAGCGAAATGAAACAAGGAAGGACTAATCTATGTAATATCTTCAAGTGTTATTTAAAAAAATCTACAGTAATACATAATTCCTATCAGTTTGTTTGACAAAGATTTTAAACGAAGTTTGAGAAAACATTGTATTTTCATCAAATCTGATAGAGGCATTTCTTTTTTTTTCTTTTTTTTTAACTTTTATTTAATGAATATAAATTTCCAGTGTACAGCTTATGGATTACAATGGCTTCCCCCCCCCATAACTTCCCTCCCACCCACAACCCTCCCCTCTCACGCTCCCTCTCCCCTTCCCTTTGCATCAAGATTCATTTTCAATTCTCTTTATATACAGAAGATCAATTTAGTATAAAGATTTCAACAGTTTACACCCACATAGAAACACAAAGTGAAACATACTGTTTGAGTACTAGTTAGAGCATTAAATCAAAATGTACAGCACATTAAGGACAGAGATCCCACATGAGGAGCAAGTGCACAGTGGCTCTTGTTGTTGACCCAACAAATTGACACTCTAGTTTATGGCGCCAGTAACCACCCTAGGCTGTCGTCATGAGTTGCCAAGGCTATGGAAGCCTTCCAAGTTTGCCGACTCTGATCATATTTAGACAAGGTCATAAAAGACAGAGTGAGGATAGTAACCAATGATCCTAAGAGTGGCATTTACCAGGTTTGAACAATTATACAGCATTAAGTGGGGAACAGGACCATCAGTACACACAGGTTGGGAGTAGAGCCATTGGTGGTAGAGGTTATGATTACAAAGGAATGAGGCCCAAGTGTGCTAGACAGGGTATAGAACAAAGGACAGAGTCATTATTAGATGTGCTAAGAAAGGTGCTGTCTAAGCTACAATTAAGTTTTCTGATTGAGAGGCAAATAGAACCTGATAGAAGGGGCTTGATAATAATCTGGTGGGCTTTAGGCCTTGTAAGTTAAGAGGCCCAGACCTATCTATCTCTTCACATGGGGTATATCCTAAGGGAGGTGTGAACCTCCTAGGGGAAGGCACTCTGTTGACTTTCATTACTTGGCTGGTCTGGTAGGAGAGCTGGCCAGGTAAAGGCAGGTGGCATCTCTAACAAGAAATTTACAGTTCTGCCTGCAATGTTGCTGACCCTACTTGACCATCCCCTCAGCTGCAGTGGTCACTTTGGAAGTTGGGCTGAGTGAAGGGCTTTTCACCTTAGAGCCAATAAGATCTGTGGCTCTGACCTGGGCATCCTTCGACTCCAGGGCAGGTCCATTTCCAGTGATCCAACTCTTGGCAGAGCTGCCAGGGCTCTTCACAAGCTGACTTCTGCTGAAGCCCAGGCTTACCACCTTGAAAGCCACTGCAGTGGACTGGCCTGTTGGGTCTCCTTGAGGGCAGATCACTGTACAGATCAGCCATTAATAGGCCTGCCACCCATTGCTTCTGATGCCTAGCTTTCTTTTCCTCCTGGTTTGTGTTAAAGCAGACCAGAGGATGCAAGTCAAGGGAGTGCTCAAGTCCCATCTCTAATCTTCGGTGGCCTGAACTACAAGTCTATAGTCACAGCCATGTTCTGTAGTAGTTTTTCTAAGGTAGACAATGCCCATGAGGAAAATTATATTCTCACTTAAAAACTTTCTTTCCCTTTTGTCTGAAAGGGAGGTTTTTTCTACTTACTGTATACTTCGCTGATGGCGAAGTGAATCTAGCTATGAGATTATTATTTAAATTCTTATTTTGGCTATGCTACTACAGAAAATTGTTAGCCATCTCTTTTATAAGGTCTAAAGATTAAATTGTGCATCCTACAGATTCCTTCATAATAGAATTAGTTTTTTACCTTGAAGAGAATAGAGAAATGAAAGAATAAGTTGGGCTTAGAATAGAGAAATGAGGGAGCAAGTCCTAGATCGCTTGCTGACAATAGCAATATTACATGAATACTTAGCAAACCGTTTCAACCATTAGGTAACAACTTAAGAAAACATTTACCAGAAGGTCCAATGCCTTCTATAAATTTTAAGAATCATGTATTTGAAAACACCTCTTAAATATCTAACATGGTGTAGTTTGTTTAGCCAGTAAACTTAAGCACAACCATATAAAATGTTTTTAGTTTCTTTCTACCAACACGTTTAAAACATATGATACACAGATTCAGGTCCCACAAATTAAAATGTATCTTTGATTTATTTTAGCAGCTTAAATTTATGGACAATCTTATCTATAAGCCATTTAAAATAAAACTCTTAATAAAATTTCCTATGTGGACATACAATATGTACACACATATAACATAGCATAATAGACCAATATAGCAATTTTAATAATAGCTTTTAAAATCTTTAACTCTTTTTGTAGATTGCCAATTGATTTGAATTGCTTTTTGTTTTTAGATTACTTTAACACATTGCTTTAACAGAGCATCAGAGTTTAATTCTATGTCAAAGAGAAATTGAGCTTCCTATGATCTTTTGCTGTGAGGTTTCCTTCCTTTACCTTCTTTCATATTTGTGACCATGTTTCTGTGTTTCTGTGTGTAACACATCTTTAAGCATCTTTTGCAGGGCAGGATGAGTGGCAACAAATTCTTTCAGTTTCTGTTTGCTATGAAAAGTCTTAATTTCACCTTCATTCACAAATGAGAGCTTTGCAGGACATAATATTCTGGGCTGGCAGTTTTTCTCTCTTAGTACCTGGGCTATATCTCGCCATTCCCTTCTAGCTTGTAGGGTTTCTGATGAGAAGTCTGCTGTGAGTCTAATTGGAGATCCTCTGAGAGTAATCTGACGTTTCTCTCTTGCACCTTTTAGAATCTTTTCTTTATGTTTCACTGTGGTGAGTTTGATTACAACATGTCGTGGTGAGGATCTCTTTTGGTCATGTTTATTAGGGGTTCTATAAGCTTCCTGTACTAAGATGCCTCTGTCCTTCTCCAAACCTGGGAAATTTTCTGCTAGTATCTCACTGAAAATGCCTTCTAATCCTTTCTCCCTCTCCATGCCTTCAGGAACTCCTTGAACCCGAATGTTGGGTTTTTTTATAGTATCCTGTAGATTCCCGATAATATTTTTTAGATTTCTAATTTCTTCTTCTTTTCTTAGGTTTGCCTGTTTCCTTTCCTGTTCTCTGTCTTCTAAGTCTGATATTCTCTCTTCTGCTTCGCCCATTCTGTTTTTAAGGCTCTCTAATGTGTTTGTCATTTGATCTATTGAACTCTTCATTTCATTGTGCTTTTTTGTCACTATCACCATTTCTTTTTCCACTAGTTGTTTCATTTCATTTTGATTCCTCCTTAATATTTCATTTTCACGAGAGAGATTTTCTATCTTGTCCATTAAGGATTTCTGTAGTTCAAGAATTTGTTTTTGAGAACTTCTTAATGTTCTTATCAATTTTTTGAGATCCGCTTCTTGCATTTCTTCAATCTCATCATCTTCATAATCTGAATTGGGGTGTCTTTTTCATTTGGGGGCATCATAGTGTCTTCCTTGTTCTTGTTAGCTTGGTTTTTGCGTTTGTTGTTTGGCATGTTGGAGATATTTGGTTTCTTCACTGTGGTGTTTTTTCTTGTTACACTATGGCTCTATATTAAGTGGACTGTCTGCTTTCAGTGGAGCCTTAGAGGCTTGAGATGAGTGTGGACTGAGAGCTGTGTTTGGTTCTTCAGGGTTGAGGGTTTGTCAAAGATGACACTCCCAGGTTAGGCGTGGTAAATCTCTCTTTCTTTCTTTCTTTTTTTTTTTTTTTGATTCAAAAGGGAAGTAATTCCGCACAGCTGAATGTAATTGGAGGTAGTTAGCAGGCAAATGATATACCCACAGGAGCCAGAGATCGGAAGCTCTTTCCCAAGGACCACACAGGGAATCTCTGCTGCCCTCAGTGTGGGCTCCAATTCTCCTGCAGTCTCCCACTGGGTTGCCAAGTTAGATGCTAATCTCCTGTTATTTCACCCCTCCCCCCAGAGTCAGGTTTTTCTGCTAGGCTCAGGGCTGGTGCAGACCTGAGGTCGCCCTGCTTATGACGTATGTCCAAAATGGCGCCTGCTCTTTGTCTTGTTCGCCTTTGAGGGGTGAGGGGAGAAAGAGAAACTCGTGTCCGTATTGGTCACTTTTTTTTTCCTCTCTCTCTTCTAGTTAGCCTGGTGAGCTTTTCCCCACGTAGTTTCAAGCCTCGTTCCCTCTAATCTCCTCTTTCTGCTTGCCCGCTGGTGTCTCAGGCTATTGAGGTTTGGCTCACCTCGCGTTCCAGCGCTGGTGCGTTGAGTCTGCCGCTGGTGTCCCGAACTTGGGCTTCCACGCTCTCCACGCAGTTCCACTGTGAATCACTAGTTCCGGAAGAGTTTCCGCTGCTGTTTCTTCCCCTACTCTTCCTTGACCCTGCAGTATCTCCACTTTTATTAACCTGTGTGTCTTGCTGAACTATCAATGTGCTCCCTTCCTATTCCGCCATCTTGCCACTCCTCGATACAGGCATTTCTTTTTGGTGATTTTAGCTCCCACATATAAAGGAGAAGCTGTGATATTTGTCTTTCTGTGTCTGTCCAGCATGTTTTTGTTTTTGTTTTTGTTTTTTTGCTCAAGTTTACTTTGGCTATCCTGGGTATTTTTTTTCATACATATTTTTGGATTGTTTTTCTACCTCTATAAAGAATGTCATTGGTATATTGATAGGGATTGCACTGAATGCATACTTAAGATGCTATAGATTCTTAATGATAATAAATCTTACAATCCATGAGAAAGAAATATCTTCACCCTTGATTTCTTCCATCAATATTTTATAAATTTTATTGTAGACATCTTTCATTTCTTTGGTTAAATTTATTCCTAAATATTGGATTGTGTTTGTGACTATTGTGAATGTGATTTCAAATCTGATGTCTCTTTCAGTGAGATCATTATTAGTACATAAAAATCCTACTGTTTTGGTTTGCTCCCTTTGTAACTGTGATTTCGCTGAACTGATTTATAAATTCTAACAGCTTTTTGGTGTAGTGCTTGGTTTTCATCCAGGTACAACTTCATGAAATCTACAAATGTTGATTTTAAAAGCTTATTTATTTGAAAGGCAATTACAGAGAGGGCAGGCCTGGGTCAGTCTGAAGCCAGGAGCTAGAGATTTATCCAAGTCTCCAACATGGGTTCAGGGGCCCAAGCACTTGGTCCATCCTCTGCTGCTTTCCCAGGTGTATCAGTACAGAGGTGGATCATGAGTGGAACATTCAAGAATCCAACTGGTGACCATATGGGATGCTCATGCTCCAGGCAGTAGCTTTACCCACTATGCCACAGAGCTGGTCCTAAATATGGCTATTTTAAATTTCAATTGACAGACTCTGCACTGTGTGAAAGAGATAAAAGGAGTTTGGATTTAAGTTTAGGAATATAGCTGTGGTTCATTAATTGTGGTAAGTATAATGATATGAGATATTATTAGGGGATAAAGGGTATGGGGAAATTTGTAGTGTACCACAAAAATCTTAAGGGAAAGATGTCTGTATCTGGAAATATTCTATTAGAACCTTTAAAAATCAAAGATAAATTTAAATTCCACAAAGTCCAGAAAGAGTAAAAAAAAAAAAAGCTTGTAAATGATGAATTATCAAATGAGTCTAAGATATTTTTTAAAAAATATGTGTAAAATATGGCAGCAAGGAACAGTTGTAGCATTGTGATGAAGTTGGGGACCCCATAATAACAAAGCAAACCAAGATGGCCATGGGATTCTACTGCTAAGATTGATTTGCACTAGGATGTTAATATACAGGTATTAGTATTAACTACAATTTATAAAACAGATGAAAAAGCATGAAGATGATATGAAATAAATAAATGCTGATCACTTTGAAAGATGTGAACAGTTTCGTAGGAGCAATATAGAGTGACCAACAGTTATAAATGAAATTGTTGAAAACTAAACAATTACAATACATTAAGAAGGATTATAAATTAAAAATTTTCACAAAATTTAAATAAAAATCCACATCAAATACCATTATAACCATGAAGGAAAAGTGTCAGTAACTTGAATTAAACTATTGACACTTTCAGAAATCAAAGATAAATGTCATAGTTCTGGAAAAATTCATAATTGCCATCAAATGTGATACTTGGAAAAGGAGAATGACCAAATTTGCCTAAGAAGTCTCTGAAAAATTGTATACATGAAAATTGTCAGAAAAACTTAAGCAATTTCATGGCCATTGAAAGTTTCTTTAAAAACAAAATACAACCAGTATGGCCTCAAGTTCACAGTGGTTAGATTAGCTTTAAATGGGATACGAAAGATACATGTGGGTGATATAAGCTCAAACACACACACACACACAAAATAAATACATAAAAAGAGGATCTAGGTGTTATGAAATAAAATACACTGTGACCAGGGTAAGTAACAATTGTTTTCTAGAAGTAATAGCAGAATGACAAGCAAATATGAGGGAAATTACTGGAAATGATAACAATTACCTTAAAAAAGGAAAATTCAAAAATTTTCATGAAGTATAAATCAAATGAAGATCATACACTTATCAGAGAAATCTTTAAAATAAATGGATTTTTAACTCATTCTATTGAAACTTTCATATATTAATGGGAAGTTTAGAATTCCATGAAATATAAAAAGAAAAATGTTACCTGAAAAGAGTGACTATCATGTGGGTCTAAGATGTCTCTGAAAACATGTGTGCATGATGGTTGCTAGCACAACTTAGAGAATTTTCATGGAGTTCATGACCTCATAATGAACACTTAACCAACATGGCCATGAATTCACAATGGCAGGACTGGAATACACTGGGATATTAAAGAAAAATACAGGTGATGGTAATCTTAAAGACAGTAATAAAAATATGTTGGATTTTTATGAAATAAAATATGATTACTGTGAGTAGAAATGAGCAATTCAGTAGAAGCCATAATAGACAGACAAATAGATATTGGGAAAGCTGATGAAAAATAGACTATTATAATACATTAAAAGAGAAATATTTTTTTAAAAACAATAAAATTATAAGTCAAAGATTGTGCTGTTTATTAGAATTAGCTCAAAATATGTTAGCTTTTAAATCTAGTGAAATTTAAAGTTCCATAACAATCAAGAAATGTACTAAGTATATTACCTGCTACTTGGGAAGACTACATTGGACAAAGATAGCCCTGAGAAATTTCATATTTGAACATCATCAGGACAACTTATAGAACTTTGAGGAAGCTGATGACTCAGCTTCACAGTGTAAGTAATGCCTTCAGCTAAGATACTAAAGATGCTCATAAATGATATGTCTAAATTCAAAAAAAAGAAAGTTTAAAAGTGATACACACCTTACGATATAAAATATATTGTCATTACTGTGAAACGAAATCAGTAGTTTGGTCAGAACAATAACAAAATGACACAGAGATAAAAGGGAAATTGCTGAGAAGTAGCTCATTATAATTACATTTAAAAAACAACCTTTTCTGTAAATGTAAATTAAAGATGGTATCAATTAAGGGAATCTGAAAATTTGCCAGTATTTGTAACTAGTCTTTCACTTTTTTTTTAAAGATTCATTTATTTACTTGAAAGAGTTACACAGAGAAAGAAGGAGAGTCCGAGAGAGAGAGAGAGGTCTTCCATCTGCTGGTTAACTCCCCAGTTGGCCACAATGGCCAGAGTAGCGCCAATCTGAAATGAGGAGCCAGGAACTTCTTTTGGGTTTCCCACGTGGGCCATCTTCTTCTGCTTTTGCAGGCCATAACAGAGAGCCAGATTGGAGGAGGAGCAGCCTGGACTCGAACCTGCAGCCATATGGGATGCTGGCACTTCAGGTGGTGGCTTTACCCACCATACCACAGCACCAGCCCCTGCCACAGCTTTTAAAGCCCAAAGATGAGGCTTGGCAGTGAATTCCAGCAGAGAACTCCAGACATCTGAACCTTTCCTTGGCTGTGTTGGAATCGCTTTAAGGAGACATCAATGACTCTGCCAAGTATGAGATGTTTACATTTCAAAATGGAGGTGTTCAAATTTTATGCAAATACCCTGAGATTGTCCTGCAATTCAAAATGCAGCTGCTGACAGGGAGACAAGTCCTCTGCGACCTCAGGCAGACAAAGGAGAGTGGAAACACGGTGTCCATTAATGCTCTGAAATTCTGTCAATATCAATTATTCAACAACAGTTTCTTTTTTCCTATATAATTTGGACAGTTCTCATACCAGGTATTACTTCTACAAACTATCAATTTTTGACCCTCCTCCTTTTCAAGTAGAGATTATCAGAGGAGAATATTTGCATATTTATGAATCACAAGCTCTGTTGCTGGGTGAAGTTCGGGTTACCCATAGGATGTGCATCTTTTGCGGTAGTCTACATTTTTGAATGCATATTTATTTTTTGGCTTGCAAAAGAGAAATATCAATCAAGTGTGCAAGACCTGAATAGTGAGTACATGCTCATAGCAGCAGTGAACACAGCTAAAAAACCTACACCAACAGAACTCTCTGGCACCTGGGCATGGCACATATTGGTCGGGTCCCCTCAACTTGAAGTGAGAGTCCCTTGTTTTCTCGACTACATAGTTCGTCTTGACTTGATTGAACCACATCCATCTCCTGCTCATGTTTTGTTCATTCTGGACCAGTGACTCTAAAAGCCAGCAAGATTTTCACAGATTTCCTTGGTGCTGCTGCTTTCTCAGAATAAACACCTTTTTGCAACTAGCTTTATAGAAAGCCCATCTCATATGCACTCAACAAACAGACCTCACTGGAAAGGAATCCCTGTGTCTAGGCCTACTTTTAGCAATGCAGTAAAACAAATGTCTTTTTTTTTCTTTAAAGCACAACCAGCGCTGTGGTGTAGCAGATAAAGCTGCCACCTGCAATGCCAGCATCCCATATGGGTACCGGTTCAAGTCCCGGCTGCCCAATTTCCAATCTAGCTCTCTGCTATGGCCTGGAAAAGCAGTAGAAACTGGTTCAAGTCCTTGAGCCTCTAAACCTATGTAGGAGACCTGGAAGAAGCTCCTGGATCCTGGCTTCGGATCAGCTCAGCTCTGGCCATTGCAGCCATCTGGGGAGAGAACCAGCAGATGGAAGACCTCTCTCTCTGTCTCTCTCTCTCTCTTTCTCTGTCTCTCTCTCTCTCTCCCTCTCTCTCTCTGCCTCTGCCTCTCTGTAACTCTGCCTTTCAAATAAGTAAATAAATATTTTTAAAAAATACTATCAGGAACGTTCAGATACTTAGTAAAAATGTGATTGAGTGTTTAAGTTAATCAAGTCTCCTTGAATTTGATTCCATTACTTACTTGAGCTCTGGACAAAAACAGAAAGTAGGGAGATATTAAATCAAGTAAAGCTGTAGAAGGGCTTCTGGAGAAGAGAAAAGATTACATGGATAAAATAATCTAATGAAAATCTTCCTGATAGCTATGATTTTTGTCTGACTTTAGTACCTTCTCACTAAAGTATGGACAGGGCCAAGAATAAAGCATTGATTTACTGGCCCCAGAGCCAGAGATAATAATCTGAGGATCAAAAGAAATTGGCAATGTTTTTTCCCAACACCAAACTTCTATTCTTACATGATCACCATTTTCCAACACACACACACACACACAAATACACACACACACATTAAGCTGAAAAAGCAAAACTTGTTTATTATAAAGAAACTTTACTGTTGACTTTCAGAATGTCTTTTAATTTATTCTATGGGGCTTCCCATGTCTGTTCATGAAATTTATGGTAGAGATGATGTTTTTCTTCATTAACAGGTAATCAAAATATACCATTGGCACATCTAGTCTTAGTAAAATAATAAAAACTTTCAATAATCAAAATTATAGCTACCTTCTTTTCCCAATTCAATTCTAATACAGGCTGACCATTTACAGGAGAAATGGGATGTGACAGGTACCTGCAGATAATCTGATTTACTTAAGCTCTCTCTTCACTTACTATGCTAGAAAAGATGGTAATTCACTTGACTTTTGGCATCATTGGCACTTTCTAGTCAGGTCTATGGGTCTAAGATAATCTGTATCATCTCTCCTGTGCACATGGACCACCAATGTTCCATGATATAAACTTAGGCAACAATTGTTCTTATGGACTCTAAGAATACAGATCACTTAAAAAAGCCATCTCTTTGTCATTCCACTTTCAAAACATGTGGCAAATCAGTCTTGGGCATGAGTCAGATTCAAGTCCGACATGGCAGGAGTCACTAATTATGCTCTCCAGATAATCTTCTGAAAGCCCCTCTCTCGTGATTCATATGAAGGGAGTTGCATCCTGACTCCTTCCCCTTGGAAATGTGATAGGACACTTAGCACAGTAAGCTAGTCTCTGTTTTTTTTTTTTTGTTTTGACAGGAAGAACAGTCTGTTCCCTGACTCATACACTCCCAATCCTTTATAAACTTGACATGGTTAAGTATCTTGAAAATCATGTAACTCAAATTTAAGTTGCCTGTAGATGTTTGGATTGATTTCTGGTGTTTCTATTCTGTTCCATTGGTCTATCCATCTGTTTCTGTACCAGTACCATGCTGTTTTGATAACAACTGCCCTGTAGTTTGTCCTGAAATCTGGTATTGTGATGCCTCCAGCTTTGTTTTTGTTGGACAAGATTGCTTGGGTATTCAAGGTCTTCTGTGTCTCAATATGAATTTCAGCATCATTTTTTCCAGATCTGAGAAGAAGGTCTTCGGGATCTTGATGGGTATTGCATTGAATGTATAAATTGCTTTTGGGAGAATAGACATTTTGATGATATTGATTCTTCCAATCCATGAGCATGGAAGATTTCTCCATTTTTTGGTATCCTCTTCTATTTCTTTCTGTAAGGTTTTGTAGTTTTCATCGTAGAGATCTTTAACGTCTTTGGTTAAGTTTATTCCAAGGTATTTGATTGTTTTTGTAGCTATTGTGAATGGGATTGATCTTAGAAGTTCTTCCTCAGCCGTGGCATTGCCTGTGTATACAAAGGCTGTTGATTTTTGTGCATTGATTTTATATCCTCAAACTACAGCGCATGTCCTCACTATCCGCCATCTTGGCTCCGCCCCCTGTAATTCTCTTTCAGTGCTGCATCTTTTTCTGGCTTAGGAATTAAGGTGATGCTGGCTTCATAGAAAGAATTTTGGAGGATTCCCTCTTTTTCAATTGTTTTGAATAGTTTGAGCAGAATTGGAGTTAGTTCTTCTCTAAATGTCTGGTAGAACTCAGCAGTGAATCCATCTGGTCCTGGGCTTTTCTTTGTTGGGAGGGCCTTTATTACTGTTTCAATTTCTGTGTCAGTTACGGGTCTGTTTAGGTTTTCTAGGTCTTCCTGGCTCAATTTAGGTAGGTTGTATGTGTCCAGGAATCTATCCATTTCTGATAGATTTCCCTGTTTGCTGGCATACAAGTCCTTGTAGTAATTTCTGACGATTCTTTTTATTTCTGTGGTGTCTGTTGTTACGTTTCCCTTTTCATCTCTGATCCTATTGAGTTGGGTCTTTTCTTTTTTTAGTTGGGCCAATTGGGTGTCAATTGTGTTTATTTTTTCAAAAAACTAGCTCCTCATTTGGCTGATTTTTTGTAATGTTTTTTTGGATTCAATC
Organism: Lepus europaeus; assembly: GCF_033115175.1. Taxonomy (NCBI): domain Eukaryota; kingdom Metazoa; phylum Chordata; class Mammalia; order Lagomorpha; family Leporidae; genus Lepus; species Lepus europaeus. Next base: position 522,879 of record NW_026909622.1, read on the forward strand.
CTGTTGATTTCTTCTTTGATTTTAATTATTTCTCTTCTCCTACTAGCTTTGGGTCTGGTTTGCTGCTGATTTTCTAGATCCTTGAGATGACTTGAAAGCTCATCTATTTGGTGCCTTTCTAGTTTCTTGATGTAGGCTCCTATTGATATAAACTTTCCTCTTAACACTGCTTTTGTTGTATCCCATAGGTTTTGGTATGTGTGCTGTTATCCTCATTTACTTCCAGGAAATTTTTGATTTCTCTTTTTATTTCTTCTCTGACCCATTTTTCATTCAGGAGCATGTTGTTCAATCTCCATGTGTTTGCACGTGTTCTAGGGATTCCCAAGTTACTAATTTCCAACTTCATTCCTTTGTGGTCTGAGAAGCTGCATGGTATGATTCTAATTCTTTTGAATTTGCTGAGACTTGCTTTATGGCCTAGCATGTGGTCAATCCTAGAGCAGGTTCCATGTACTGCTGAGAAGAATGTAAAGTCCTTAGATGTAGGATGAAATGTTCTGTAGATATCTGTTAGGTCCATTTGAGCTATAGTGTCATTGAAATCTACTGTCTCCTTGTTGGTCTTCTGTCCTGATGATCTGTCTAGCTCTGAGAGTGGAGTATTGAAGTCCGCCAGTACTATTGTATTGGGGTCTAAGTCTCCCTTTAAGTCCCTTAACAAGTCTTTTAAATAAGCTGGTGCCCTGTAATTCGGTGCATATACATTGATAATCGTTATATCTTCCTGTTGAATGCATCCCTTAATCATTAAATAGTGCCCCTCTTTGTCTCTCCTAACAGTTTTTGTGGTAAAGTTTATGTTGTCCAATATTAAGATGGCTACTCCCGCTCTTTTTTCATTTCTGTTGGCATGGTATATCTTTTTCCAGCCTTTCACTTTCAGTCTGTATGCATCATTGTTGGAAAGATGAGTTTCTTGTAAGCAGCAAAAAAATGGGTTTTGTTACTTAACCCAATCAATCCAAACATCTACAGCCAACTTATATTTGATCAAAGATCCAAAACTAATCCCTGGGATAAGGACAGTCTATTCAATAAATGGTGCTGGGAAAATTGGATTTCCACGTGCAGAATCATGAAGCAAGATCCCTACCTTTCACCTTACACAAAAAATCACTCAACATGGATTAAAGACTTAAATCTATGACCCGAAACCATCAAATTATTAGAGAACATTGGAGAAACCCTGCAAGATATAGGTACAGGCAAAGACTTCTTGGAAAAGACCCCAGGAGCACAGGCAGTCAAAACCAAAATTAACATTTGGGATTGCATCAAATTGAGAAGTTTCTGTACTTCAAAAGAAACAGTCAGGAAAGTGAAGAGGCAACAGACAGAATGGGAAAAAATATTTGAAAACTATACTACAGATAAAGGGTTGATAACCAGAATCTACAAAGAAATCAAGAAAATCCACAACAACAGAATAAACAACCCACTTAAGAGATAGGCCAAGGACCTCAATAGACATTTTTCCAAAGAGGAAATCCAAATGGCCAACAGACACATGAAAAAATGTTCAAGATCACTAGCAATCAGGGAAATGCAAATCAAAACCACAGTGAGGTTTCACCTCACCCCGGTGAGAATGGCTCACATTCAGAAATCTACCAACAATAGATGCTGGAGAGGATGTGGGGAAAAAGGGACACTAACCCACTTTTGGTGGGAATGCAAACTGGTTAAGCCACTATGGAAGTCAGTCTGGAGATTCCTCAGAAACCTGAATATAACCCTACCATTCAACCCAGCCATCCCACTCCTTGGAATTCACCCAAAAGAAATTAATTTGGCAAACAAAAAAGCCATCTGCACAGTAATGTTTATTGCAGCTCAATTCACAATAGCTAAGACCTGGAACCAACCCAAATGCCCATCAACAGTAGACTGGATAAAGAAACTATGGGTCATGTACTCCATAGAATACTATACAGCAGTAAGAAACAATGAAATCAAGTCATTTGCAACAAGATGGAGGAATCTGGAAAACATCATGCTGAGTGAATTAAGCCAGTCCCAAAAAGACAAATTTCATTTGTTTTCCCTGATTGGTGACAACTGAGCACCAAAGGGGAAACCTGTTGAAGTGAAATGGACACTATAAGAAACAATGACCTGATCAGCTCTTGTCCTGACTCTAGATGTACAATGTAATACTTTATCCTTTTTAGTATTTGTTGTTGCTGTTGTTGTTCTAGTATTAGTGGTTGAACTCTGTAATTAACACACAATTATTCTTAGGTGTTTAAATTTTAACTGAAAAGTGATCCCTGTTAAATTTCAGAGTGGAAAAAGAGAGGGAGGAGATGCACAATTTGGGACATGCTCAATCAGACTTGCCCCAAATGATGGAGTTAGAAATGTGCCAGGGGATTCCAATACAATCCCATCAAGGTGGCATGTACCAATGCCATCTCACTAGTCCAAGTGATCAATTTCAGTTCACAACCAATGGCTCTGATAGGTCTAAGAATCAAAGGGATCACACAAACAAGACAAGTGTCTGCTAATACTAACTGATAGAATCAAAAAGGGAGAGAAAGATCCAGCATGGGAAGTGGGATACACAACAGACTCAGAATGGCAGAGGTCCTAAACAACACTCTGGCCTCAGAATCAGCCCTTAAGGCATTTGGATCTGGCTGAAGAGCCCATGAGAGTATTGTAGGCATGGAAAGCCAAGATACCATGGAAAAGAAAAAAAAAAGAAGAAGACCTAAATGAAAGATCTCTGTGAGTGAGATCCCAGTGGAAGGAACGGGGCCATCAAAGAAGGAGGTACCTTTCTCCGAAGGGAGAAGAGAACTTCCACTTTGACTATGACCCTATTGGAATAAGATCAAAGTCGGTGAACTCTAAAGGCTTCCATAGCCCTGGCAACTCATGACTAGAGCCTAGGGAGATTACTGACACCATGAACAGGAGTGTCAAATTTTTAAGTCAGCAACAGGTGTCACTGTGTACTTACATCCCATGTGGGATCTGTCCTTAATGTGTTGTCTAATGTGCAGTGATGCTATAACTAGTACTGAAACAGTATTTTTACACTTTGTGTTTCTGCGTGGGTACAAACTGATGAGATCTTTACTAATTATATACTGAATCGATCTTCTGTATATAAAGATAATTGGCAATGAAAAAAACAACCTGGTGTTAAATTGGAAATGGCATAGAAAATTAATTAATTTTTTTAAAAATATTATGTAGAATCTCTGTCTTTAATGTGCTGTACACTCTTATTTAATGCTATAACTAGTACTCCAACAGTATTTTTTTTCACTTTGTGTTGCTATATGGGGGCAAACTGTTGAAATCGTTACTTAATATATACTAAACTGATCTTCTGTATATAAAGAGAATTGAAAATGAATCATGATGTGATTGGAAAGGGAAAGGGGAGGGTTGCAGGTGGGAGGGAAGTTATGGGAGGGGGAAGCCATTGTAACCCATAAGCTGTACTTTGGAAATTTATATTCATTAATTAAAAGTTTAATAAACCCCCCCAAAAAAATAAAAGAAAATCATGTAACTCATTCCCCCCTCCTCCTCATGTAAGAACTAGATCGTGTTTTATTCTCTCACCTTCAAATCCTTTGTCTAGGGCCTCAGCTAACTAACATAAATAGGGAGTCTCATTTTAAGATTCTGTCTCATGTGGTTCTAAAACTGCCTCAAATTCAAGAAGTAAGGGAAAATAATTATTTTTTATTAAATGAGGAAGACCAAATGGTGACAGGTGATTTTTTTTGAGAGGCAGAGAGACATATAGACAGGGAGCTCCCTTTGATTGGTTCACTTTTTTTTTTTTTGACAAGCAGAGTGGACAGTGAGAGAGAGGCAGAGAGAGAAAAGTCTTCCTTTACTGTTGGTTCAACCTCCAATGGCCTCTGCGGCCGGTGCGCTGCGGCCAGTGCACCGCGCTGATCCAAAGCCAGGAGCCAGGTGCTTCTCCTGGTCTCCCATGTGGGTGCAGGGCCCAAGGACTTGGCCATCCTCCACTACACTTCCGGACCACAGCAGAGAGCTGGACTGGAAGAGGGGCAACTGGGACAGAATCCGGCGCCCCGACCAGGACTAGAACCCGGAGTGCCAGCACTCTGCTAGGTGGAGGATTAGCCTATTGAGCCACGGCGCCAGCTTGGTTGGTTCACTTCTAAGATGTCCTGACAGCCAGGGCTTGGCCAATACCAAAACTAGGAGCTGCAAACCCAATCTAGAAACCTTATGTGGGTGGCAGGAGCCCAAATACTTGAGCCGTCACTGTTGACTCCCTGGGTCTGCATTAGCAGAAAGCTGGAGTCAGGAGCCATAGCTGGGCATTGAACTCAGGCATTTGTGGAACATGGGCATTATAAACAGCATCTTAACCTGGGCTAAATGCTTGCCCTATCAGCAGATGATTTGAAGATATTTACAGCTGAAGTGAGATCACCATTTGACCTGTATTCACCTATCTCAAAGTTTTTATTGGCAGCCATATGCTCATCTCCGTAACAATTAAAAATGTGGTGGAGTTGATGATTTTCATGTAGCAGGGATAAAGGCTCAAATCCTAAGAAAATAGATATGCTACTCTTTTTTCACAAAACCAATAATCTTACTTCCACAGAGGACTCTCCTTAGAGAATCTGCAGGTCAAAAAGAACTCAACGAGAGGTATATCTGCCTTTCTGGGAATATTATCTTAGGGAACTCATAGGCTATTAAAAAATAATTAACATCAGATAGGTCAAATAATAGATTTTCTATCAAAGAAGATAGTGGCTCCCGGAAAGCCCCAAATAAAGTGACTCTATGTAGAATGAAAATCAGGAGCTGATTTTAAATCAATAGTTTTGTAATATGGAGAAACAATCTAAAATAGAGTCTGCCGGGTTTAAAAATCTCTAGAACTCTGAATTTTGTGCTTAATGAGAATCAGACTTTGACTTCCACAGCATTTGGGTTTGAAATTCCTCTGGAATATCAGAAATCTTGGTATTTCAATATGACCCTTTCCCATTTCCATGAACATCAGAGACACGCTAGCTACAACACTGTGGAATGTTTTCCCTGTAATTTGCTGATTTAACATGTTTTTGCTTGGCATTTTCAAATTTTACTTTTTCTTTTGCCATTAACTATTTCTAGGGTAGCTTTATAAATTTAAGTTTTGGTATTTGTGCAAGATTTACCTGGTAAGAAAGAATAATTTCTAAAAACTACATTTTAATAAATCTTATCAAAGTTCAGAATATGTTAGGATGAAACCATGCACAGTTTACTTTGTGGATGACACTTTTCCTTCATACACATAGAAAGAACTATATAAACTTCACAAATTTGCATTCAGAGGGCATGTTAAAACTAAGAGGTAGCATTAACTTAAAATTCTTGGTGGAAGTCAAACCTTTATCATGTAAACATATTTTCCTGCGTAATTTCATGAAAGCTCATTTATTTATCTTGCTAATACTATGGTCCAATATAACTTTATTTCTAAATTCACTTTTACAAGCTATAGCTTTTTGCAAAGATAATAGTAGGAAAACATTTATAAACCATAGATTTTCATAAATTGGCCCCAATCAGATGTTTAGTAGGAATAGTATTATCTCCAGTTTTTACTCTCTTTAAAAAAAAGCACTGGAACCTTTCATTTTGTTAATATTAAAAAAGGCCAATTTCTTAGATTCTGTGTCCTATGGACAAGACAAGCTGAAAGAACCTAACTCTGCTTCCTTTTGGTTCTAACTTCCCACTTGTGTATGTATATTTGAGTGTGTGTTCACAAGTATAAAGAAATCATTATTTTTGCAGCTTCTGGCCTAAATGCATTTTAGTCCACTTGCTATAATTCAATTTACTTCCTTCTGAAAATAGTGCCTGAGTTGCAATCATCTCCTCCTTAAAATCTCCATGCAAGCGCCGGCGCTGCGGCTCAATAGGCTAATCCTCCGCCTTGAGGCACCAGCACACCGGGTTCTAGTCCTGGTCGGGGCACCGATCCTGTCCCAGTTGCCCTTCTTCCAGGCCAGCTCTCTGCTGTGGCCAGGGAGTGCAGTGGAGGATGGCCCAAGTGCTTGGGCCCTGCACCCCATGGGAGACCAGGAGAAGCACCTGGCTCCTGCCATCGGAACAGCGCGGTGCGCCAGCCGCAGCACGCCTACCGCGGCGGCCATTGGAGGGTGAACCAACGGCAAAAAGGAAGACCTTTCTCTCTCTCTCTCTCACTGTCCACTCTGCCTGTCAAAAAAAAAATATCTCCATGCAAGCAACCTTAGTTAATAAATACAGATTAATATAGCTGAATACCAGTTTCCCCCTTAAGCCCACTTTCTCAGAATATTATCATCTGATTGGTTTACGGAGAGAAGAAAACAACAATAAGGTTGGGAGGGTTGGAGACAGTGGTAAAATAACAATAAAAATAGCAATAAAAATGCTAGATATAGCATCTTTTTTTTTTATTTTTTAACTTTTATTTAATGAATATAAATTTCCAGTGTACAGCTTATGGATTACAATGGCTTCCCCCCCCCCCATAACTTCCCTCCCACCCGCAACCCTCCCCCCTCCCGCTCCCTCTCCCCTTTCATTTGCATCAAAATTCATTTTCAATTCTCTTTATATACAGAAGATCAATTTAGTATAAAGATTTCAACAGTTTGCACCCACATAGAAACACAAAGTGAAACATACTGTTTGAGTACTAGTTATAGCATGAAATCACAATGTACAGCACATTAAGGACAGAGATCCCACATGAGGAGCAACTGCACAGTGGCTCCTGTTGTTGACCCAACAAATTGACACTCTAGTTTATGGCGCCAGTAACCATCCTAGGCTGTCGTCATGAGTTGCCAAGGCTATGGAAGCCTTCCAAGTTTGCCGACTCTGATCATATTTAGACAAGGTCATAAAAGACAGAGTGAGGATAGTAACCAATGATCCTAAGAGTGGAATTTACCAGGTTTGAACAATTATACAGCATTAAGTGGGGAAGAGGACCATCAGTACACACATGTTGGGAGTAGAGCCATTGGTGGTAGAGTAGAGGTTATGATTACAAAGGAATGAGGCCCAAGTGCACTAGACAGGGTCTAGAACAAAGGACAGAGTCATTATTAGAGGAGCTAAGAAAGGTGCTGTCTAAGCTACAATTAAGTTTTCTGATTGAGAGGCAAATAGAACCTGATAGAAGGGGCTTGATAATAATCTGGTGGGCTTTAGGCCTTGTAAATTCAGAGGCCCAGACCTATCTATCTCTTCACATGGGGTATATCCTAAGGGAGGTGTGAACCTCCTAGGGGTAGGCACTCTGTTGACTTTCATTGCTTGGCTGGCCTGGGAGGAGAGCTGGCCAGGTAAAGGCAGGGGGCATCTCTAACAAGAAATTTACAGTTCTGCCTGCAATGTTGCTGACCCTACTTGACCATCCCCTCAGCTGCAGTGGTCACTTTGGAAGTTGGGCTGAGTGAAGGGCTTTTCAGCTTAGAGCCAATAAGATCTGTGGCTCTGAACTGGGCATCCTTCGACTCCAGGGCAGGTCCATTTCCAGTGATCCAACTCTTGGCAGAGCTGCCAGGGCTCTTCACAAGCTGACTTCTGCTGAAGCCCAGGCTTACCACATTGAAAGCCACTGCAGTGGACTGGCCTGTTGGGTCTGCTTGAGGGCAGATCACTGTACAGATCAGCCATTAATAGGCCTGCCACCCATTGCTTCTGATGCCAAGCTTTCTTTTCCTCCTGGTTTGTGTTAAAGCAGACCAGAGGATGCAAGTCAAGGGAGTGCCCGTTTCCCATCTCTAATCTTCGGTGGCCTGAACTACAAGTCTATAGTCACAGGCATGTTCTGTAGTAGTTTTTCTAAGGTAGACAATGCCCATGAGGAAAATTATATTCTCACTTTAAAACTTTCTTTCCCTTTGGTCTGAAAGGGAGGTTTTTTCTACTTACTGTATACTTCGCTGATGGCAAAGTGAATCTAGCTATGAGATTATTATTTGAGTTCATATTTTGGCTATGCTATTGCAGAAAAATGTTAGCCATCTCTTTTATAAGGTCTAAAGATTAAATTGTGCATCCTACAGATTCCTTCATAATAGAGTTAGTTTCCTACCTTGAAGAGAATAGAGAAATGAAAGAACAAGTTGGGCTTAGAATAGAGAAATGAGGGAGCAAGTCCTAGATCGCTTGCTGACAATAGCAATATCACATGAATACTTAGCAAACCGTTTCAACCATTAGATAACAACTTAAGAAAACATTTACCAGAAGGTCCAATGCCTTCTATAAATTTTAAGAATCATGTATTTGAAAACACCTCTTAAATATCTAACATGGTGTAATTTGTTTAGCCAGTAAACTTAAGCACAACCATCTAAAATGTTTTTAGTTTCTTTCTACCAACAAGTCTAAAACATATGATACACAGATTCAGGTCCCACAAATTAAAATGTATCTTTGATTGATTTTAGCAGCTTAAATTTATGGACAATCTTATCTATAAGCCATTTAAAATAAAACTCTTAATAAAATTTCCCCATGTGGACATACAATATGTACACACATATAATATAGCATAATAGACCAATATATCAATTTTAATAATAGCTTTTAAAATCTTTAACTCTTTTTGTAGATTGCCAATTGATTTGAATTGCTTTTTCTTTTTAGTAACCTCAGTTAACCATACTTTCTCTCAGTTGGTATTGTTAATACATTATTGGCTTCATCTGTTTACAGAGCCATCCCAAAGTACTGAATACAATAAAAGTGGCTGGAAAAAGTCCATAGGAACCTATAGGAGGACAGCTAAACACAGAACCAACAACGCTTTATTTTATGAGCAGCAGATCATATATAACTGTGGATGACAAAAGACTTTAAGTCGCCATGTTTAAAATTATAAACTCATCAACCAATAAGAGGCACTTGCTTACTTCACAGTATTTTTGAAAGCACCTGTAGGATTTTACAAGTATTTAACCCTTTAAGCCTCTGGGGCTTTCTCATTAAGATAACTATAAGACATCTTTAAGCATCTTTTGCAGGGCAGGATGAGTGGCAACAAATTCTTTCAGTTTCTGTTTGCTATGAAAAGTCTTAATTTCACCTTCATTCACAAATGAGAGCTTTGCAGGATATAGTATTCTGGGCTGGCAGTTTTTCTCTCTTAGTACCTGGGCTATGTCTCGCCATTCCCTTCTAGCTTGTAGGGTTTCTGATGAGAAGTCTGCTGTGAGTCTAATTGGAGATCCTCTAAGAGTGATCTGACGTTTCTCTCTTGCACCTTTTAGGATCTTTTCTTTATGTTTCACTGTGGTGAGTTTGATTACAACATGTCGTGGTGAGGATCTCTTTTGGTCATGTTTATTAGGGGTTCTATAAGCTTCCTGTACTAAGATGCCTCTGTCCTTCTCCAAACCTGGGAAATTTTCTGCTAGTATCTCACTGAAAATGCCTTCTAATCCTTTCTCCCTCTCCATGCCTTCAGGAACTCCTAGAACCCGAATGTTGGGTTTTTTAATAGTATCCTGTAGATTCCCGACAATATTTTTTAGATTTCTGATTTCTTCTTCTTTTCTTTGATTTGATTGTTTCCTTTCCTGTTCTCTGTCTTCTAAGTCTGATATTCTCTCTTCTGCTTTGCCCATTCTGTTTTTAAGGCTCTCTAATGTGTTTGTCATTTGATCTATTGAACTCTTCATTTCATTATGATTTCTAGTCACTATCAGAGTTTCTTGTTCCACTAGTTGTTTCATTTCATTTTGATTCCTCCTTAATATTTCACTTTCACGAGAGAGATTTTCTATCTTGTCCATTAAGGATTTCTGTAGTTCAAGAATTTGTTTTTGAGAACTTCTTAATGTTCTTATCAATTTTTTGAGATCCGCTTCTTGCATTTCTTCGATCTCATCATCTTCATAATCTTGAATTGGGGTGTCTTTTTCATTTGGGGGCGTCATAGTGTCTTCCTTGTTCTTGTTAGCTTGGTTTTTGCGTTTGTTTTTTGGCATGTTGGAGATATTTGGTTTCTTCACTGTGGTGTTTTTTCTTGTTACACTATGGCTCTATATTAAGTGGACTGTCTGCTTTCAGTGGAGCTTTAGAGGCTTGAGATGAGTGTGGACTGAGAGCTGTGTTTGGTTCCTCAGGGTTGAGGGTGTGTCAAGGATGACACTCCCAGGTTAGGTGTGGTAAATCTCTCTTTCTTTTTTTGATTTAAAAGGGAAGTAATTCCGCACAGCTGAACGTAATTGGAGGTAGTTAGCAGGCAAATGATATACCCACAGGAGCCAGAGATCGGAAGCTCTTTCCCAAGGACCACACAAGGAATCTCTGCTGTCCTCAGTGTGGGCTCCAATTCTCCTGCAGTCTCCCACTGGGTTGCCAAGTTAGATGCTAATCTCCTGTTATTTCACCCCTCCCCACAGAGTCAGGTTTTTCTGCTAGGCTCAGGGCTGGTGCAGACCTGAGGTCGCCCTGCTTATGACGTATGTCCAAAATGGCGCCTGCTCTGTCTTGCTCGCCTGTGAGAGGTGAGCGGAGAGAGAGAAACTTGTGTCCGTATCAGTCACTTTTTTTTACTTTTTTTTTCTCTCTCTTCTAGTTAGCCTGGTGAACTTTTCCCCACGGAGTTTCAAGCCTCGTTCCCTCTAGCCTCCTCTTTCTGCTTGCCTGCTGGTATCTCGGGCTATGGAGGTTCGGCTCAGCTCGCGTTCCAGCGCTGGTGTGTTGAGTCTGCCGCTGGTGTCCCGAACTTGGGCTCCCACGCTCTCCACGCAGGTCCACTGTGAATCACTAGTTCCGGAAGAGTTTCCTCTGCTGTTTCATCCCCTACTCTTCCTTGACCCTGCAGTATCTCCACTTATATTAAACTTTCTCTCCCCCCGAACTAAGTGTGCTTCCTGCCTATTCCGCCATCTTGCCGCCTCCAGCATCTGTTTTTTGCTTAGCCCGTTGAGCTTGACAGTTCCTGATTTATGCTATAGTCCATGTTTGAACAGATATGAAAAAGGGAAAAGTAAAAGAATGTCTATGTGAGATATTAAATAGTGCAGGAAAAATAAGAGCTGTTATTACCCTGGCAAGGAAAAGAGAAACTCAGTGAAATTTCTTTTCACAGATTTGCCTTTGTGATCTGCAAGGTGCTGTTCCCCTGCTTACATTCCATTACTCTGGCAATGCGCTCCTGTGAAATAAAGATTATTAAAGTGCATATGATTATTTTGCTGCTGAGTGAATAAGAAAAGCTGCTTCTGAAATGCCTTATCAGAGGAATTCAATTTTAAACCAAATTGTGTTTTTGTCTCCTTCTAGCTTTCTCCTCCCTCCCCCCACTTCAAATAAAACCATCATCTCCATGGTTACCTCATGATATTTTGTTACTCATTGACACCCTGAGTATTTTAAGCTTTCTTTTAATTTCATGAACCCATTTTTCCCATTTTATTATAGCTTTAGTCTATTTTCCAGCTATCTACCATCTGTTTGGAAATCAGTATGCAATGTGTCTTTGACTTGATTTTTATTATATAGTAGTAATAAAAGTAATGGGTTCTGAACTAAATATAAATACATATATTACCCACTGGATATGCAATATTTGAGCAAAGGATGAGACAAAGAGCTAAGATATAGCATAAGGTATATAATGTGAACATATTTTCCTGTGTAATCTTATGAAAGTTCATTTATCTTGCTAATACTACAACCCAATATTTCTAAATTCTAAATTTATTTATTTATTTCTAAATTCATTTTTATATGCTATACCTTTTTGGCAAAGATAATGGTAGGAAAACATTTATTAACCATATATTTTCATAAATTGGCTCCAATCATATGTTCAGTAGGCATTTTCTTATTGCCAGTTTTCACTCACTTTTAACCACTCTTTAGTCTCTTGGGTATTCCCCATCCCGCACCACCCTGAGGTGACATTATAGAGATGGGAAGTTCTATAGTTACATTGATAGTCACACTTTTGTTGCCTGATACTTCTACATTTCTATTCAGTTAAGTAAGATAGTAGAGGAAAGATTCTCACAAGTCTTCTTCTCTATTATTAGCCAATTTCCTGAAGAGAGAGTGATAACAGTTTTGCTAGAATTATCTATTTGATTTTATGGGAACCTATAGTTTTAGCATATACACAGTTCAAGCAAAGGCCAAGCAAAGACAAATTGGCAATGGTTAGTGTGCACTGTTTTCATGCTATCTATGTGAAAAAGTTATTTAAAATCTTTTAAAATAAGAGTTAAATCAACAAGAAGTGAAAAAAACAGGAGTCTGTTCAGAAAAAGGCAAATTTCCAACAGAAGCTACACCAAAGACTCCTTATGCATCTGTACCAGCCTGGAGAAACTTCATCCTACACTGCTTGACAAAGAATGGTGGAGACAGATGACAAGATAGCACTGTATCTACCAAGACTGACTATAGAACATTTTTCCACTACCATAAAGCACTGGCATGTAAGCAGATACTTTTGTATAACACACACACACCACACACACACGGAATATAGTACAGTGTTGATATTCTCAAAACACAGAATGTGAATCTTCACCTGTTAACATTAATTTTCAGGCCTTAGCAAGTACCGTACATACCCTTACAATAATAAATCAGGCAAGCCCCTGGTTTATTATTTAACTACAAATTATGATCATTACTAAGAAAAGGCATTGATATTTAACTAGTTCTAGAAACTCTAAGCACAAGCAGAATGCTGTATCACTACTTCTGATGAAGCAAATCAAATTTACTATTATACATCAGATCTTTGGTATGCCACCAACATCATGGAACTCATGGTTGTAATTCACTCCCAGCACTGCCCAGTAGGTGTCACCACAGCCTCACTGGCTTGAATGACTTGGGGACTTGTAGGGAGTAAAAATCAAAGGGGGGAAAAGACATAAAGAAAAAAAAATCTTCATGCAAACAAAGGAAAACAAAACAACTACCAGGCAGTAACATTTCCAAATAAAGAAACCCAAACACTTACCACATGCTAAAACTATAAATTTACTATGAGAAAATAGGCCTCCACTTGTGGATGTAATAGAATGAGATTCAAGGAAGGTGCTACTTGAGATAGTCATTTTATGGAAAGTAAACAGCAGGTGATTAATGGGAAATATTCATGTACAGCAACTGATCCAAATTTCTCACCTAAACTAGTTTACATCATTATCACATCCAGTTTTCTAAGCTGAATTGCACCACATGAAAGGGAAGATAAGAAAGCAGCTGGGAAGAGATAGAAGGAAGGATCAAAGAACATAAAACACAAAGTCTTGTATTGAGAAGCTGCACCAATTAACTCCAAATTACCACCAAAGTCAGAAAAGATGAGCCTTGAAGGAAAAATATTTGTTGCTGCACTGCATCTTGCTTTAGTGGGGTGTCATCACTCATGTAACTTGCAGCTAAAAGCCATCCCCTTTTAAGGACTATGTCTTTTAATCTCTGCTCTTCCCCCCTATAGTTTAATTAAAAGACAATGAACCTTTTAAAGTAGTCAAATGGGAAATATAAAATTGCACCATCTTATCAAGTCTTAAGATATTCCTATTCTCAAAGCATGAGAAGAATCAAAAAAACCATACTTGACACTTTATTATATTCCAGTCCCTCTGTGCCATCTCTTCATCAGGGTTCTTGGCTGGAATAGCTATTTGAAATCATAAAGGCAATTCAATCTCAGACTGAGTCAAAAATTTTAAAAACAATGGTTAAACTATACCAATCTGATGTATTATCTTGAGCACAACAAATGATTTTTTAATTTTAAAATGGTATTTTTGTAAATCTGTATTCTTCCTGTGTTTAAGTGACACAGTTATAAAAATTAATGGACTTCCTTTTCAAGGTGTTATTTACTCAAATATGTGATAGTTTTAGAGCAAGTCAGCTAAAATAAACTTAGTAAAATGTTAATGGTTGATAAGCAGGCCTAAATGCTTAGCTTTCCTCCAATTCCATAGCCCAAATCTATTAATTTTGGCAAAGGGCACCAAGAAATATCTATGCCATTTGAAATGTTCCATGGGAGTCTTTAAAAATGAAGGTCTTGTCTACTCTTTATAGACATTAAAATGCTTCATCCCAAAGACCCCTTTATAGCAAATTGCAAACTGTTCTGTTTTATCTGCTTTAACAGGATGAAGGGCTGAACTGGCCCTAGAGAAATGGGATACAGAGTCTGAGTAGCTCAAACTTGAGATTTCCAATAAACCATCTCCACAATTAGAGGAAAGGCATAGAGGAAATTCATTTCTTCAGAGTTGCAACCCATGAAGAATTATTCTATACTTCCTTACTTATTTCATCACTAAAAATCTAACTAAAATCATATTCCTTCAATGTTTCACTCCAAGCTAATACAAAAGCTCATTATAATCAGCCTAGTAAAGCATGCACACATATCCTTTTTATCACCTGACTAATATTCACTATCTTAATTCTTGATTTCTTGCAAACTTAAATAAGCACTACTCATACAGTCATTATTTTTCTTTAAAATTTATTATTTTATTTGAAAGGCAGAGTCCTAAAGAGAGAAGAGGAGAGACAGAGAGAGGGAGAGGGATAGAGATCTTCCATCCTCTGGTTCACTCCCCAGATGGTTGCAAGAGCCAGGACTGAGCCAGGCCGAAGCCAGGAACCAGAAGCTTCTTCTGGGTCTCCCATGAGGGTATAGGTGCTCATGTACTTGGCCCATCTTCCACTGCTTTCCCAGGCTCATTAGCAGGGAGCTCGATTGGAAGTACAAAAGCTAGGACTACAACTGGCACCCATATCAGATGCTGGTGCTGCAGGCCAGGTATTTAACACATCGAGGTATAGCACCTGCCCCAGTCATTATTATTCTTCAGCTATAAGTCAAATCGCCTAGTATAGGTTGAAAGTTTGCATAGCTTCCTTTTTTCTTACTGTACTAACAATTGCTACTAAGTAAATAATGCGCATATTTTAGTTAGTTAATAATTCAGGCAAGGCATGAGATTTAGGTTTAATTCTTCATCCACAAATTCCTATATTTGGAATGTTGCTAAAACTTCTCAATACAGTACTCAGTTCAGTAATGACAACTCTCACCATCTTTTACCCTTCTGTAAAGTATATCTGTCTCATTTCTTGGAGTGATTGCATACACAACAGATACCAAGAGTCTGAAATATTAACTTGGGAAAAATAATGCTTTCCTTTAGATTGCAAATAATTACTGTGATTAATCCAACATTTAAAAAATATACCAAAGCCACAAAATCACAAGCATGCCTCTTTGTAAGTCATCTAGAAATATCATATTAATAAAAGTGGAAGAATGAGGAAAAACAAAGTCTCTCATCACCAACTCCTAAACATTAACAATAGCAAAAATGATAATTTATTAGGAAAAATCACAGAAGTTCAGGGAATGTTTCTCAAACACATTCTGGAGTTCTATGTTACAGTAAACACAAGCTGAAGTTCTGACATAATGTGGAAATCATGCAGTCTGTTCCCTTCTCTAATTTCTTATTTTTTTGTATGAAAATATCATTAAAATTGTACTAATCTGTCAGAAAGGAGATGAGATATAATGCAAACTTCTCTCAATTAGAATAGAAAATCATTAAAAAGTGATTTAAAGCACAGACTCAAATGAGATAGACCTACATTTGAATACTGGTTCTATTGACTACTGACAAGTTCTTCAACAGTCTAAGATTCAAATTATTCTTTTATAAAATGACAATTATATAAACTTTGTAGGGTTGCTGTAATTGAATAAAATAGATAAAATGTCCAGCATAGCAAATGTCATATAGCAAATAAATATTCAACTATTGCCGGCGCCGCGGCTCAATAGGCTAATCCTCCACCTTGCGGCGCCGGCACACCGGGTTCTAGTCCCGGTCGGGGCACCGATCCTGTCCCGGTTGCCCCTCTTCCAGGCCAGCTCTCTGCTGTGGCCAGGGAGTGCAGTGGAGGATGGCCCAAGTTCTTGGGCCCTGCACCCCATGGGAGACCAGGAGAAGCACCTGGCTCCTGCCATCGGAACAGCGCGGTGCGCCGGCCGCAGCGCGCCTACCGTGGCAGCCATTGGAGGGTGAACCAACGGCAAAAAGGAAGACCTTTCTCTCTGTCTCTCTCTACTGTCCACTCTGCCTGTCAAAAATAAAAAAAAAATATTCAACTATTAGTTGAAACTGAAAGGATTTTCCTGTGAGTTGGGGGGAAAATCCACTGGAGAAATATTCATTTCTTAAAAAAAAGTTTTATTTCATGGGCAGAGTTACATTCAGAGGGAGAGGGAGAGGAAGAGAGAGAGAGAGAGAAAGGCAGAGAGAGAGAGAGAGAGAGAGACAGAGAGAGAGAATATCTTCCATCCTCTGGTCTCAAGAGACAGGACTGAGCTAGACTGAAGCCAGGAGCCAGGAGCTTCTTCCAGGTCTCCCACACAGGGGCCCAAGCACTTGGGCCATCCTCTGATGCTATACCAGGCACATTAGAAGAGATATGGATCAGAAGTGGAGCAGCTACTCAAAACAGAAAACATTCTATATGAAATATAAAATGGAAAACAAAAAGCATAACCAGGCTCAGAAATAAGATATAAACCTCATTGGCCCAACATAGAAAAAGAAATTCAAAGCAGGGTGTAGGGCTGAGGCTACTGGCATGCTGGATCCAAAGAGAAACAATGGTAGCCAGAGGTGGGGCTCCAGTGAGGTAAGAACATATGTTGCACAGAAATGGGAAGGAAAGAGTACATGGGACATTGAGGGCTGGTACAGGGCTCCTGCTCACCTGAAATAGAGTACAGTGGGGACTGTGGTTGTGGAGCAGCGAATTAAGGCACCCCTTGCAATACTAGCATCTCATATAGGAGTGCTTGGTCAAGTCCCAAACATTCTGCTCCCAAGTTAGCTTCCTGCCAACAGGCTAGGGTAGCAGTGGAAGATGTTTCAAGTGCATGGGTCCCAGCCACCCATGATGGAAGTCTGGATGGAGTTCCTGGATCCTGGCTTTGGTATAGCCCAAACCTGGCTACTGCAGCCATTTGGGGAATGAATTAAGAAGTGGAAAATCTTTCTCTTCCTCTCTCTGTTACCCTGTATTTCAAACAAACAAACAAACAAACGAACTAAATCTTTAAAAAAGAAAGAAAATACAGTAGCTGAATATGTAAACCAATACCCAGTAATACTCTGGGTTGAACATCAAACTGTCATTATAAAACCTAGCGGTGGGAGTGTCAGGGAACCAGATTCAGGTAAATGAAAAATTATCATAGGGAGTAATGAACAAAGTCAAATAAAAAGAACACTATGCTCATATAACCTCCTACTCAAAATAGGCCTACAAACCAAAATTCACAAAAATCTAATACAAACAAAGGTATCAGGGCCGGTGCTGTGGCATAGTGGGTTGCCGCGGACCGGCTCTCGCAGAGTCACCAGACCCGAGGGAGAACGAGGGGCGAAAGCACAGGAGAAACAGGAATCGGCGGGGAAATGACAGACAGACACACACACTTTTTGAGTATGCTGCTGCTGCAGTTGTCTGCCTGCAGTTTATTGGCAGGAAAACCAGAGTTTATATAGGGAAGCTTACATTGCTGAAGACAAAAGAAATTCCAAGATTACAAAAACTTGTTAAGGCTAATGGGGTTACATGATTAACTTTACAAGGGACACAGGGAGACATTGTGGTGATGATTTGCAGTCCTACTTTTAAGAAAAGGTAAAGGTCAGGTTACTAGCTAACCTCTCATTAGGAGAAAACCTGGGACAGGGGAGTTATCAGATGGTGGTGCTTGTTAGCCCAAGTCCCATATATCACCTATGTAAGATTGAATGTAGCTTTCTCATCCCCATGCTGTCTAAACCTTTTGATAACCTGGAACCTAAATCACACCTCAGCTCTCTAAAGCTCACACCTCAGCTCCCTTTGTTTTATCTTGTCTAGGGTGTGCTGTTTTTTGTCAGTGTTTAATGCTTCCTCGTAAATTGCCCTAATGACTGGTGGGCCAAAGTCTAAAGTGTTTTTTGTTGATTTTTGTGAAATGTTTATTGGCACTACTTGACTCCCTTGTTTTTAATCATGGTGCACTTGTCCTAACGCACTATGTGGCATAACTACTAAATACAAAATTACTATTAATGTTGAGACACATTGCTTTATTAACCAGCAGTAATTAGGTCTTTCACTTCTTGTTACGTAGCCGAAAGCCTTTACGACCGTGGGCTACACAGAAACCGCTCGAGGTCACACTCCATAAAAGTTCTCACCTCGTCCCTGCAGCCATGGACCCCCCAACACAACAAAAGTTTGCTACGCGGGTGTCACAACAGCTGTGGGTGCAGCACCTCCCCCCTTTTTTTATTTTTAAGACGAAGTTCAAAGACCTCCTGCTGGACATCCTGTAATGAGCTAAATAGAAGCTTTAAGAATTTAGGAAGAAAAAGAATTATTAGCAAAACTACTAATGCCACTATCCCTATATATATGAGGTAGTTTTTTCAAGTTATGGGGTTTAGGTTTTTGATTTCTGTTTTTAAGCTTGTAGCTATATTTTGTAAATCCCCTATTTGTAACCTAGATTGACTAACGACAGCTATCTCCTTTTGTAAAGCATGTAAATCATGTGTAACCTCATTATCATGCCATACACCCT
The DNA here is from genome assembly GCF_033115175.1 of Lepus europaeus. NCBI lineage: Eukaryota > Metazoa > Chordata > Mammalia > Lagomorpha > Leporidae > Lepus > Lepus europaeus. The sequence continues at coordinate 541,543 of NW_026909622.1, forward strand.
GTAAGTGTGTTTTTATCTTCTCCCAAGGTTTTGAAGTATTGTATGGTAGCGGAGTAACACAGATTGACTTAAAATTACTATGACAATGAGCAGAAAACATTGTTTGCAGATTAGCAACATCCTGTCCCAAAGCCAAGACTACTTTCTCTAACACATTTATTTTTGTTTTTAATTTTTGATTTATTGCTTCTTGTGTAATTAATGTCACAGTAATATTTTTATTTAATGTATTGACATAGTGAGCAGTTTGAATTTCCTGAACTAGGGCAGTAGTAGCTAAAGCAAAATTAGTGATAATAGTAATTAAAGCAGTAATTCCTAAGATCAAAGCAGTAACAGAGCGTTTCGGACGCAAAAGCCCACTTAACAGATCTAATACTTGTAAAGCAGAATTATTATACCAATTTTCTTTTCCTAATTTAACAGGTAGCAGCACAAACGGCGGTCTACGCACCAACAATATGGTAGTAAAATCCTTAGGCTTAGCAGAAGTAATACAATTTGTCATTTTACATGTAGTACAGTAATTTTATATGAGCGACCTTCCTTTGTTATTTTTACAGCTTTAGTTTGAGCTAACAAGATAGCACTAGGATAAGCTACACACGCTTTAACCACAATAGGCTGTGAAACAGTTTGATTGGGTTGTTTCTCTAACAACATATTTGTAGCAGCTGTTAAGCGAAATAAATTAGTATGTTTTTTAGTTACATTGTCCTTTGTTGTAAACCAGGTAGGTTCTACAAAGCCAGGAGAAAACCATCGCCGTAAAGGTTCCCCCAATCCAAGATAAGTATAATTATGAAATTTATTACTTTTTTTAAGTACTTTTTATAATTTTCATTCCCAGGATTTGAATTAGAAAAATCCCAAATTGTTATGTCACCACCCTTAGGTTGATACCAAGCAGCAACAGAAAATCCACAAGATAACCAGGTTGGGAATTTAGTTAAAGACGATAACCACGTCTTATCTGGGTTTTGATACTTTTTCACACATTGCGTGAGTGGCAGATTAATCTCTGGAACATGTGTAAAGCTGTCATTGAAATAAGGAGCCTGAGCCCCTAATGTTTGAATTTCTGTTTCCCAGACCCATCGCTTACCAAGGTTGTTGTGGTCTGGGCTGTCAGTTAGGAAAGTTTTATAGCTCGTGGTGAGACAACCATTAGGAGCTTTTTCTTGCAGCATAAGACAAATTGGCAATGAGTCTGCTCTCCCTTCAAAGGAAATTATTGATGAGGTAGAGACTCTTGCGTCAGAGTCCCACATGCCGCCCAACCGTAATGAGTCATTTGTTAACACTTTTACAGGTTCCCTATCCAACCACCCCACAGGCTGTACAATGGGAGGATTAGGAACATAAGCCCAATATGAAGTCCCCTCAGTTTTTGGAGTTGAAATCAAGGCGAGAAAAACCACAAAAAGATAAGAGGTTGTATGAGGCTTTTTTTGTTTAGCGAGAAATTTTTTTGCTTCCCGAGCCAGGTGACGGACCATTGTCCAAGTGATTTTCTGCCTCTGCTGGGTCATTTCCAATTTTTTTATTTGATGTTTTATGCGTTTTTTTTTTTGTTTTTTCCAGCGTCGCTGCTTGCGGCGCTGTGTCGGGGGCCTCCCTGATGAGTCTATTTGGGATCCAGACAGGAGTGTCGGCATCCTGTGGAAAAACACAAGCATAACCTCACCCCGAGGTGATTAGCACATCCGGACCTTTCCACATTCCTGTTAAGAGGTCTTTCCAGAGAACTTTGGGCAGGGGGGTCTTATAGACCTCCCTGTCCCAGTGTCGTAGGGCTGCTGTAACGCCCTTTTCATCAGCATTTAAATGATTTAAAACAAACAATGAATGAGACAGTACATGATGAGGTGAGAAATAAGAATTTGCAGTTTGAAGGCGTTTTAATTGTAATTTTAATGTTTGATGAGCTCTTTCAATGATTGCCTGTCCTTGAGGATTATAAGGAATACCCATAATATGAGTTATGTGCCACTGGGCACAAAAATTTGCAAATGCTTTAGAAATATAAGCTGGTCCATTATCAGTTTTTATTTGAGAAGGAATGCCCATAATTTGAAAACACTGAATTAAATGTTGAATAACATTTTTTACTGCTTCTCCCATTCTAGCAGAAGCATGCACAAAATGAGAAAAGGTGTCAACAGTCACATGCACATATCCTAACTTACCAAAAGAAGACACATGAGTTACATCCATCTGCCAAATAATGTTAGCTTTTAAACCTCGGGGATTTACACCCATCTTTGGAGGATGATGTATGGGGGGACAATGAGTACATTGTTTTACAATCTGTCTTGCCTGTTCTCTAGTAATAGAGAACATTTTTCGCAAAGAGGCTGCGTTTTGGTGATGAATGTTATGGCTCTCTAACGCCTCTTGCACTGTGGCCACAATAGGTTGAGTGTGCATATCAGCAATAGCATTGCCTTCTGCTAAAGGACCTGGTAATTTACTATGGCCTCTTATATGTCCTATGTAAAACTTTGCCGTTCTTTCCCTGATTAACTTTTGTAATTGTCTTAATAAAGTAAGAATGGGTGATTTTTCTGATAAGAGAGCTGTCTCTAGAGCCGGAAATAAATTAACCACATATTTAGAATCTGAATAAAGGTTAAATGGTTGTGAAAATTTTGTAAAGGCCAAAATGACTGCTTTAATTTTCGCCTGCTGGGCAGAGGTTTTTTCACCACTTTCAACATACACACTGTGCTCTTTAGAATAAACCACAGCACAACCTGAAGATGACCCATCTGTAAAAATATTTTGAGCTTTAGCTAAGGGTTGTGGCGAAAACCAGACTGGAAATACCAATTCTACATGCCTTGCAAATTTTATAATAGGATGTTTTGGATAATGATATTTTATCTGCCCTGTATAGTTTTGCAGCGCTATGACCCAATCTTTATTATTTTGCATTAGCTTCTCTACTTGATTTTTATTGTATGGTGTGACAATAGTGGCTGGCTCCTTGCCAAACAATTCTTTAGAGCGAGCTCTACCTTTGGTAATTAATAAAGCACATAAATAAGGATAATCTGCAAACATTTTTGCCTGTGTATGAGGCAAGTGAAGCCATTCCAAGACTCCCTCCTGCCATAGGCAAGCTGTAGGCGTATAAGTTGTTGCAAATATTAACAGACTCCATGGCTTAGTATAATTTACCTGATGCACTCTTGTTTTTGATAATGCCTTTTCAACTAACTGTAAAGCCTGTAAAGCTTCCGGGATTATAATTCTAAGTGACTTTGGATTTGAATCCCCATGCAAGATAGAATATAAGGGACTCAATTTCCCTGTGGTTATTCTTAAATGAGGTCTTAACCAATTAATGTCTCCTAATAATTTTTGATAATCATTTAATGTCTTTAACCTATCCCTTCTTATTGTAACTTTTTGTGAAATAATATAATCATCCTTTATAATTTGACCCAAATAATTTAGAGGTCGATCTCTCTGCACTTTATCAGGAGCTATAACCAAGCCATGAGCAGTTAAAGTTTGAATAGTATCATACAACAAATTATCTAATATAGCAGAATTTTTATGAGCCAATAATATATCATCCATATAATGAATTATATATGCAGTAGCATATTTTTTCCTTATAACTTGCATAGCTTTGTCTACAAATTTTTGACATAATGTAGGAGAATTCTTCATCCCTTGTGGTAAAGTGACCCACTGATACCTTCTATAAGGTTGTTTAAAATTTGATGATGGCACACTGAAAGCAAAATGCTCACAATCTGCAGGATCCAATTTTATGGTAAAGAAACAATCTTGTAGATCTATAATAATGATTTTCCATCCTTTAGGAACAGCAACCAGAGATGGCAGTCCAGGTTGCAAAGGACCCATGTCCTTCATAACTGCATTAACTGCTCTTAAATCTTGTAAGAGCCTGCATTTACCTGATTTTTTCTTTATAACAAATACCGGTGTATTCCAAGGACTTTTTGATTCTACTAAATGCCCTTTTTCTAGTTGTTCTTGTACTAGCTGCTCAAGAGCCTGTATTTTCTCTTCCGTAAGGGGCCACTGACTCACCCACACAGGTTTTTGAGTCAGCCACTGAATTTTATCTGCAAAAAGATTTTCTGCAGTGGCCCCTATAAAAAATGCTGTTCATTTAAATTATCTGCTGTTACCAACCTAACTTCCATTGCGTCCAAGAAATCTCTTCCCCATAGTGTAAATGGTAAAGAGGGAAGAACATAAGGCTGTATATAACCTTCCTTACCTTCACAAGTCCATTTTAACATTGCTGAACTTTGCAGGACACCATTAGCTGTCCCCAAGCCTAACAATGAAGAACCTGTCCTATGCACTGGCCAGGCGGAGGGCCAATCCGAGGAAGCTATACATGTTTTATCTGCTCCGGTGTCAAGGAGCCCTTTAAATTTTCTGCCATTGAGAGACACGACTTTAAATGGACGCTGGCCAAGATCTTGCATTAAAAATACACCCTCATCAGTGCTGCCAAACTGGCCTTGGCCCCTGCTTCCTTGTAAAATTCTGCTTGGCAGGTTTACATAAGGTAATAATAATAGTTGAGCTATTCTTTGCCCTTTGTGAATTTGAACTGTTTCCTTTAGAGGTCGAATCATGATTTTTATATCTGCTTCTGTGTCTGCATCCAAAACACCAGGAAGCACTTCAAAATTTTTTGCATAATTTGAACTTCTGCCAATTATTAATCCGACTGTCTGAGGCAACAAAGTTCCTTTTACATTAGTGGGCACTAAAGTTACTCCGTCCCACTTAGACACTATAATGTCTTTTGAGCTAGCCAAATCCAAGCCTGCACTACCCGGTGTTGCCCTAGGCAAATCATGCACCGTAAATTCCGGGGCTTCAGGATTTAATTGATGTTTCTGCCCTGCTGACTCCTCTCCCTTTGGAGTGGGGCTAGGAGACCGCCCCTCATCTAGTTTTTTGTTTCCTCCTGTTTCTCTTTTTCCTTATTTAAAGGAGTCCCATCTTTATGGAACTTGGATTTACACTCATTTTTCCAATGTCTTCCCTTCTTACACCGAGGACACAGCCCCGGCGGCCCTTGTTCTTTGAGCCTTCTTTTGGATGTTTGCATTCCCTCTGCATATGCCCTGGTTGGCCACAATTATAGCAAACATCCATGGATGATGATTTGGCGCCTCCTCCGTATGTTTTCTTAACATATGCACTAAACTTCTGACCTTTCATAGCTGCAGCATAGGCCATTCCCTGGACTATAGCTGGTGAGGCATCTAAACATGCTTTTACATAATCTTGAATAGTTCCTGTCTTTCTAATAGGCCAAATTAAATCCTGACACAAAAGAATTAGCATTTTCTGTAGCATGACAACTAGCATTTTTTCATTTTTGGTTAAAGCATGCCCCATGGTTCCCAAGATTACTTACTCTTAACCGGTGAATCTTTACCGGTGGGACTGCAGCTCCCTGGTAAGAACCGTTCCTGATTCTGAAGAAAGAAAGATTACCTGTCCTTCAGGTCCCTGTTTGGGCCCACCTGCCACGGACCAGCTCTCGCGGAGTCACCAGACCCGAGGGAGAACGAGGGGCGAAAGCACAGGAGAAACAGGAATCGGCGGGGAAATGACAGACAGACACACACACTTTTTGAGTATGCTGCTGCTGCAGTTGTCTGCCTGCAGTTTATTGGCAGGAAAACCAGAGTTTATATAGGGAAGCTTACATTGCTGAAGACAAAAGAAATTCCAAGATTACAAAAACTTGTTAAGGCTAATGGGGTTACATGATTAACTTTACAAGGGACACAGGGAGACATTGTGGTGATGATTTGCAGTCCTACTTTTAAGAAAAGGTAAAGGTCAGGTTACTAGCTAACCTCTCATTAGGAGAAAACCTGGGACAGGGGAGTTATCAGATGGTGGTGCTTGTTAGCCCAAGTCCCATATATCACCTATGTAAGATTGAATGTAGCTTTCTCATCCCCATGCTGTCTAAACCTTTTGATAACCTGGAACCTAAATCACACCTCAGCTCTCTAAAGCTCACACCTCAGCTCCCTTTGTTTTATCTTGTCTAGGGTGTGCTGTTTTTTGTCAGTGTTTAATGCTTCCTCGTAAATTGCCCTAATGACTGGTGGGCCAAAGTCTAAAGTGTTTTTTGTTGATTTTTGTGAAATGTTTATTGGCACTACTTGACTCCCTTGTTTTTAATCATGGTGCACTTGTCCTAACGCACTACGTGGCATAACTACTAAATACAAAATCACTATTAATGTTGAGACACATTGCTTTATTAACCAGCAGTAATTAGGTCTTTCACTTCTTGTTACGTAGCTGAAAGCCTTTACGACCGTGGGCTACACAGAAACAGCTCGAGGTCACACTCCATAAAAGTTCTCACCTTGTCCCTGCAGCCGTGGACCCCCCAACGCAACAAAAGTTTGCTACGCGGGTGTCACAACAGCTGTGGGTGCAGCAGTGGGTAAAATCACTGCTTGTAGTGCTGGCATCCCATATGGGTGACAGTTCGAGTCCCAGCTGCTCTACTTCTGATCCAGGTCTTTGCTGTGGCCTGGGAAAGCAATGGAAGATGGCCCAAGTCCTTGGGCCCCTGCACCCACATGGGGGACCTGGAAGAAGGCTCCTGGCTCCTGGCTTCAGATAGGCACAGCTCCGGCCATTGCAGCCAATTAGGGAGTGAACCAGCAAATGGAAGACTTCTCTTTCTCTCTGCCTCTCCTTCTCTCTCTGTGTAACGCTGACTTTCAAATAAATAAATACTTAAATAAATCTTTAAACCAAAAAAAAAGGTATCAAGCAGAATGAACAATTGACAGTAAGAAAATTATATTATTCCATGTAAAATTAACTTAATTGAAACAGTCTGACAGGGGCCAGCACTGTGGTGCAGTAAGTTAAAGCCCTGGCCTGAAGTGCAGGCATCCCATAAGGGTGCTGGTTCTAGTTCCGCTGCTCCACTTCTGATCCAGCTCTCTGCTATGACCTGGGAAGGCAGTAGAAGATGGCCCAAGTCCTTGGGCCCCTACACACATGTGGGAGACCCTGAAGAAACTCCTGGCTTGTGGCTTTGGATCAGCACAGCTCTGGCCATTGTGGCCATCTGGGGAGTGAACTATCAGATAGAAGAACTCTCTTTCTGTCTCTACCTCTCTCTGTAACTCTGTCTTTCAAATAAATTAAATAAATCTTAAAAAAAAAGAAACCATCTGACAAAGAGTTAAGAGAAGTGTATTTACAATGTTTGAAAATATAAATGAAGGAAGAATTTCTGGCCAAAGGCAGAAATTGTAACATCAAAAAGGAAGAATAAAATAAGAACAGGAAGATACGGGTTAAAAGACGTGAAAATGTAGTCAATGAAATTAACTCAATAACATGGATAAACTCTGGACTTGAATTTGTATATAGAAAATCTTGAGGAATCAGCCAAAATTGCTATTAAATCTATTAAATGAGGTCAACAAATTTGTAGAATATGAGACCATTATGCTGTGCAAAGATCAACTGCATATCAATATACTACCAATATATGGGCTATAATATTTGAAAATTAAGTAAATAATTATTTTTAAAATGGCATAAACAAGAATAAATACATAGAAATAAATATTAAAAGAAAAAGGCATATTTCTATACCTTAAAGTAAAAATGTTAAAAAATCTTAAGAGATCAAAATAAGTGAAAAGATATCTAATGGTTTTCCAGTAAACAGAAAGACCTGTTGACAGCAATGCTCCTCAAATTAATGTATAGATTCAAAAGGAACCCTATCAAAATCCCAGATAGTTTCTTGAAAAAACTGACAAACATCCTAAAATTTAAGTGGAAATGCAAGGGACCCAGAATACCCCGAGATATCTTCAGAAAGATGTATAAAGTTGTAGGATTTATATTTCCTTATTCTAAAACTTACTAAAAAGTTACAGTAATCAAGAATCTGTGGTACTTGCCTAAGGATAAACACATAGTTCAGTAAAGAGAATTAAGATCCTAAAAGCACACCCATACATTTCTGGTCAATTGAGTGTCAACAAGGGTGCCAAGATAATTTGATGGAGGAAAGAAAAATCTTTTCAACAAATGTGCTGTGTTACCCACATACAAATAAATGATGTAATCCCTTACCTCACATCATATACAAAATTAAGTCAAAACAGATCAAAGACCTATAAAAAATGCTAAAAGAAAACAGAAGGGGGCTTGTGCTGTGGTGTAGTGGGTAAAGCTGCCACCTGTGGTGGTGGCATTCCATATGGGCACCAGTTTGAATCCTGGATGTTCCACTTCTAATCCAGCTCTCTGCCATGGCCTGGGAAAGCGATAGAAGATGCCCCAAGTCCTTGGGCCCCTGCACCCACATGGGAGATCTGGAAGAAGCTTCTGGGTCCTGGCTTCGGATTGGTACAGTTCCAGATGTTGCGGCCATCTGGGGAGTGAGTCAGCAGAGGGAAGATATCTCTCTCTCTCTCTCTCTCTCTCTCTCTCTCTCTCTCTCTGCATCTGCCTCTGCCTCTCTGTAACTCTGCCTTTCAAATAAAAAAATCTTAAAAAAAGAAAAGAAAGAAAACATAGGGATAATATTATTCACACTGGCTTAGGGTATGATACTAAAAGCACAAGCAATAAAAGGAAGACTTAATGAACAGGACTTTATCAAAGTTAAAAACTTGTTTCTCAAAGGACACCATCCAGCAAGTGAAAAGATAACTGATAGAAACTATTTGAAAATGATATAGCTGAAAAAGAACATATATTCAAAATGTGTAAAGCACACATAAAAATTAACAATAAAAAGACTAAAAATCCAGTTTTAAAAATGGGTAAAAGTTCTGAACAGAAATTTCTCCAAAAAAGATACAGAAATGCCACAAATATATGGAGAGATGTTCATTAATCATTAGTTATTAAGGAGATGCAAACCAAAACTCCAAGATACCACTTCATGCATACAAGGATGTATAATAAAAAGATGCAATAACAGATATTAGAAGGTACACAGAAACTGAAGATTTCAGATATTGCTGGGGTGATTATAAGATAGTGTAAGTATTTTTGTCACTTCCTCAAAATGTAAAATATAGTTATCTTGATCATCCAGATCAATTCTACCCCCATACATATACCCAAGAGAAATAAAACATATCCATAAAAAATCTTATCCATCTATATTCATAGTATCATCATTCACTCTCACCAGGAAGCAAATAACCCAAATAATGATCAAATGATAACAAATAAATGAAATGTGGTAGTACTATTCTGCAAAAGAAAATAATAAAATACAGGTACATGCTACAATATGAGTGGACATCAGAAATATTGTGGTAAATGAAAGCAGCCAGTTTCAAGAGACAAAGTACAGCATGTTATCATACATACAAATGTTAGAAGGAAATCTATAGAGATAAAAAGTACACTGATGTACTTTTTATATACATAAGCATAAGCAAACTGAATGAGATGGGGCTGTACAGAAAATGACCCACCAGTGGATACAAGGTTTATTTGGGGTGATGGAATGAAAATGTTCTAAAATTAGATTTTGGTAGTAGTTGTAGAATTCTACAAATATACTACAATCTACTGAATTATATATATATATACAGGTGATATTTAATTATGGTATATAAACTAGATCCAATAAAATTTTAAAAACTTAAGATGGGGATATAAATAGCTTCAAATGATTTGAAGTACAATTTGGAATATCTAATATATTTAAATATATAGTATATATTGTATAATATATTTAAATATATTAGATAGACCCAAAAATTCCATTTTTACCTACATAAAAAGATAAGAGTCTTACATATGAGCACAATGAGGCAGGCTAAACTGTTCATTATATATTCTAATAATGGAAAAAATAGAAATGATAGACATACTGTGATAGTATTTAGAATTCAAAAATGATACACAACATATACCACTTTCAGATAAATAACCATATAATGATTTCTTAGGGATAAAAACCACTAACTTCAGGGGCCAGGGCTGTGGTATAGTAGGTTAAGCCTCTGCCTGCTGTGCCATCATACTACATGGGCACCAGTTTGAGTTTGGCTGAGACACTTTTTTTTTTCAAAAAAATTTTTTGACAGACAGATTTAGACAGTGAGAGAGAGAGAGAGAGAGAGAGAGAGAGAGAGAGACGTGGGTCTCCCATGTGGGTGCAGGGGCCCAAGGACTTGGGCCATCTTCTACTGCTTTCCTAGGCCATAGAAGAGAGCTGGATTGGAAGTGGAGCAGCTGGGACTCGAACCAGAACCCATCTGGTATGCTGGCACTGCAAGTGGTGGCTTTACCTGCTATGCCACAATGCTGGTCCCCGGCTGCTCTACTTCTGATCCAGCTTTCTGCTAATGCCTGGGAAGGCAATGGAGGATGGCCCAAATATTTGGGCCCCTGCACACATGTGAAAGACAGGGATGAAGTTCCTAGCTCCTGGCTTCGGTATGCCCTAGCTCTGGCTGTTGCATTTGGGGAGTGTACCAGTGGAAGGAAGATCACTCAGTCTCTGTCTCTCCCTTTGTAACTGCCTTTCAAATAAAGCAAAAAATCTTTAAAAAAATACTAAGTTCATGGTGTAACTGCTAAGAAAGGTGATGGGTCTGGTAAGTAATGAATGCTATCCACAGTGTAACATTACTATTATCAAAAATTCTGTAGCAATCAAAACAAAATATTAATTTATTAACTTGTATAATAGTCAAATAGGCACTGCTTTGATTAGTCTCCATTTTTCTTTTTAGAGATTAAAATATATTTTAACACACAAACATGCCATGAACCAATAAATTTAAAGTTTCCCCAAACATCCAAGCTGAAAATGATTTTTCTGTTTTTCAGTCAATATATCAAGGGCAAATACTCACTTGAGCCAACATTAGAGTACCACTAAAAGTCAAAGGATTCATTTAGTCAAAGTGCTGCATTTTTTTTAAAAAGGTGAAGTTACTGTGCATGAATTCAAACACTTTGAAAATCATATGCTCTCTGGCCTTCCCAGTAAAGTGTCACCTGACAAGGTCATTGTTCAAAGAATGTAGTAATTATTCAGGAATGAGGGAGAACATTCAGTGAGGTATTCTCCCTACTGCTTTCTCTGTTGAAATCACAGAAATGACAAATGTAATTAAATCTTTTTTAAAAGTTACCTATGAGGGTTTTTTTTGTTTTTTTTGTTTTGTTTTGTTTTGTTTTGACAGGCAGAGTGGATAGTGAGAGAGAGAGACAGAGAGAAAGGTCTTCCTTTTTGCCGTTGGTTCGCCCTCCAATGGCCACCACAGCTGGCGCATTGCGCTGATCTGAAGCCAGGAGCCAGGTGTTTCTCCTGGTCTCCCATGGGGTGCAGGGCCCAAGGACCTGGGCCATCCTCCACTGCCTTCCCAGGCCATAGCAGAGAGCTGGCCTGGAAGAGGGGCAACCGGGATAGAATCAGGCGCCCCAGCTGGGACTAGAACCTGGTGTGCTGGCGCTGCAAGGCGGAGGATTAGCCTGTTAAGCCATGGCGCCGGCCACCTATGAGTTTTAAGTTGGGATGGAAATTATTTCTAACCTTATGAACTTTCACATTACACTGTACTAAAAGAAATCCTTCCAGTTTTCCTTTCAGTATGACAGTTAAATAAATAGGAAGTCTTCACTTCTGACCTTTCATAGCTATTCAAAAGAAGCAATTCTGTTGGCCACTATTCCATTTACCAAAGATAAAAATGAAGCAAGTTTAAACACTAATTCATCTCTTTTCCAAGATTTGAATGATTTAAGAAAATTATTATTACAAAAAAACAAAAGAAAGAGAGGGAGACAGAGGGTAATATTTAGCTCCTAAGCCACAGAAGTTAACAATTTATTTCCTTCTGGTAAGGATGATTTTAATTTCAAAACTAAAAGAAAAAGGTAAACATTATATAAATATAAACATCCACAACTATTATCATTATATTAAAGTTTAACTTCTCAGCAGGCGCTGCAGCTCACTAGGCTAATCCTCCACCTGTGGTGCCAGCACTCCAGGTTCTAGTCCTGCTCAGGGTGCCAGATTCTGTCGCAGTTGCCCCTCTTCCAGTCCAGCTCTCTGCTGTGGCCCAGGAAGGCAGTGGAGGATGGCCCAAGTCCTTGGGCCCTGCACCCATATGTTAGACCAGGAAGAAGCACCTGGCTCCTGGCTTCAGATCGGCACAGCACGCTGGCTGTAACGGCCATTTGGGGGATGAACCAATGGAAAAAGGAAGACCTTTCTCTCTGTCTCTCTCTCTCTCTCACTGTCTAACTCTGCCTGCCAAAAAAATAGTTTAACTTATCAGGAAGTTTAAGATTTAACTTTTAATAATATAACAAAATAAATTACCTTTTATTGACATGCTCTCCAAGAGGCATAATGAAACAAAATGTCATATTCTAAAATTTTCTAGACTTCAGTTTACATTCATCTTAGGGATGACAAACAGGTCTCATGCTGGAAGCCAACACCGAATGAATAAAAAGGACCACTGAGGATACTACATCAGGAAATGTCCCTAGGGCATATGAGTTGATCAGTAAAGTAGTAGACTTTTTAGGGAGAAAAAAGTAGTGATACGTAGCCAAATATTTCCCAAATTGGCTTTGTATCTATAGCTAGGGACAAGAAAAACTATCATGTTTATTTACCCATAAATATATTTAGTGATATGTACTAAAATTGGTTTCTGCCAAAATAATCTAAACAAAATTCAGAGAATTTCTGGCACATATCATAAGAAACAAATAACATACTGAGGAAAAAGGAAGACTTTTTCAACCAGAAGGAATATATAGGAATTGGTAGCAGGGCTGGAGGGAACAACATGAGCCATAAAAGGAAGAAACCCAATGATTCAAAATATTATTGCTTAGCTGATCCTAAACAGTTTATATAAGCAGAATCATACAACATGTTTTGTGTGTGTGTGTGTGTGTGTGTGAACAGTTTCTTTGATTTAGCATAATGCTTTCAAAATGCATCCTTGGGGGCCAGTGCTGTGGTGTAGGGGGTTAAGCCTCTGCCTGCGGTGCTGATATTCGATTAGGGGTAAAGACTTTTGTCCCAGCTACTTCTCTTCTGGTCAAGCTCTTTGCTAATGGCCTAGGAAAGCAGTAGGATATGGCCCAATTGCTTGAGCCCTTGCACCTGCATGGGAGACCCAGAAGAAGCTCCTGGTTCCTGGCTTCATACTGGCCTAGCTCCGGCAATAGTGGCCATTTGGGGAGAAAACTAGCATATGGAAGACCTTTCTCTCTGTCTCTCCCTCTCTCTGTAACTCTGCCTCTCAAATAAATAAATAAAATCATTAAATAAAATTCATGTTGTAGCATATATAACTTCTTCATTCCTTTTTGTGGCCAAATAATGTTTCATTAAACAGATGTATTTGTGATTTTCCATACATCAGTTGATGGATTTTTATGTTATTTTTAATTTTTAACATGTTTTGTTGGATATGTTAAGTAATATGATTCTCATTTTGTGTTAGAATTTCAAAGCACATGACAATTGATACCCCTATAACATCTATGAAATTGCATAACAACCATATTTAATTAATTAATTTATTTAAAAGATTTTATTTTATTTTTGAAAGAGTTTCAGAGAGTGGTAGAGCCAGAGGTAGGTCTTCCATTTGCTGGCTCATTCCTCAAATGATTGCAATGGCCAGAGCGGAGCTGATCTGAGGCCAGAGAGCTGGATTGGAAGTGGAGCAGCTGAGACTCAAACCAGCACCCATATGGGATGCTGGCACTGCAGGCCAGGGCTTTAACCTGCTGTGCCACAGTACCAGCCCCACTACCATATTTTTAAAGCTGTTGAAGATGGAGAAAAACCTATTTTGGTACTCAGCAATAAATCCTTAAAAATCAACAATTACTGAGACTAAATTTACTGGCTTAAGTAAAAAGTATCATTTCTCAGGTACTTCATCTGTTACTGAAGAGATTTCATGTTTAGAATCTGTTCCAATAGAGAAATCTGTTCCAATATAGAAAATGTATAGAAGAAGAATCAAATAACTTGTGCAAAAGAATCATTAAAAGTATCAAGAATAGATATATTATCCATATTATAAAAGGAAGCCCCCACCTAACTCAGATCCATAAAAATGGGTATTACCATCAGAAGAAGTTATATTCCTCTGGGATCCCATTTCCGCTCAACATATTGCACAACTACCCAGAACCCACCCTGAAAACATGGCTGATTCTATCAGTTCCTAGGAAAAGTCTTGATACGCCCCTAACACTCTGGCTTGTTTCCCATTTCTACCTCCCAGTATATTTTTGTTCACTGACTACCATGAAAAAATGTGGGAAGGAATACTAGTGTAGAAGTTTTTCTGTAGATATGTTTTCATCTATCTTGGTTAGCATTGCTTAAGAATGGAATTTATTGGGTCATATGTTAACTCATTTTGGAAAACTACTTTCCAACTTGGCTGTGCCATTTTACATTTCCACTAGCAATATATGAGGGCTCCAACTACTGCACACCATTGTCAATGCTTGCTTTGTATTTCTTTTATTTTTTTATTTATTTATTTTTTTGACAGGCAGAGTGGATAGTGAGAGAGAGAGACAGAGAGAAAGGTCTTCCTTTTTGCCGTTGGTTCGCCCTCCAATGGCCACTGCGGCCGGTGCATCGCGCTGATCCGAAGCCAGGAGCCAGGTGCTTCTCCTGGTCTCCCATGCGGGTGCAGGGCCCAACCACTTGGGCCATCCTCCACTGCCTTCCCGGGCCATAGCAGAGAGCTGGCCTGGAAGAGGGGCAACCGGGATAGAATCCGGCGCCCCAACTGGGACTAGAACCCGGTGTGCCGGCGCCGCAAGGCGGAGGATTAGCCTGTTAAGCCACGGCGCCGACCTTGTATTTCTTTTATTAACTGTTCAAAGATTATTGATATTTGTATGTATGCTTTTGAAAACTTCAAAACATTTTAGATTTAAATACAGTGATTTGGTGCTTTTTATTGCTGTGATTCTTTTTTAAAGAATATACTCCCTTTATAGGCCACCTATGAGGTGTATAATGTACAATTAATCTCTTCAGTTCTGTGGGTTGTCTTTTCATTTTCTTGATGGAGTTCTTTGAAGCGTAGGTTTTAATTGTGATGAAGTTCATTTTGCTATTTTTTTCTTTTGTCATTTGTGCTTTTGGTGTCAAAGCTAAACACACACACAGATTTATTCTTATGTTTTCTGCTAAAAAAAGTTTTCTAGTTCTAACCTTTAAATTTAGGAATCGTATCCACTTTGAAATATTGGTTGAGGTAGGAGCCAAATTTCATCTTTTTGCATGTAGATAAGTAGTTACTCTATAAAATTTATTGAAAAAAATGTTATTTTCCCATTGAATTATCTTGCAGCACTGCCAGCATTCAATGTAACAGTTTATTTCTGCAAGCCCATTCATTCATCTGTCATTATGCTAGACCAGACTCATTACCACAGCTTTGTGATAAGCTTTGAAATTGGGGCACATTGTTAAGAACAACTACTTAAATTTGAATGAAATACAGTTTATTTTTAAATATTAATTTTTAATCCTGCAACAATGATGAATTGTTAGGTCTAATCTTGTGTGTGTGTGTGTGTGTGTGTTCTTTAGCTTCCTATACACAAATTAGTTTTCCATCTTCTTTTTCTCCCAGTCTGAATGCCTTTTCTTGTTAAAATTCCCTGGCTAGAAGTTCTAGTACAATGTAAAATACTAGTATTTGAGAGTAGATGTCCTCATGTTTTTCCTGATCTTTCTGAAAAGCAGTCTTTCTCCACAAAAGATGATATTAGCTGTGTGGTTTTCATAAAGGCTTTTAATCAGGTAGAGCACTTTTCTGGGTACTTCTAGTTAGTTGAGTGATTTTATCATGAAAGGATGCTGAATTCTATCAAACACTTATTCTATATCTATAATAATCAGGTAACTTTGTCCTTGATTCAACTAATTTGATATATTGTATTAATGGATTTTCAGATGTCAAACCAAACTTATTCCTGACATGAATCCTATTTTGTCATAATATGTTTAAATTATTATTTTAATATTGCTGATTTGGTTTGGTGGTATTTTATTGAAGACTTTCTCATCTATATTTCATAAAGACTACTGGTTAGGAGTATATTTTTATGTTTTTGTCCAGCTCTGGTAAAAGGGCAATACCGGCCTTATAGAATAAGTGGGGAGTGTTCCCTCCTCAGGTATTTCTGGAAGCGTTTGTGAAGTTTTGATGTTACTGTTCTTTAAACGTTTGCTACAATTTCTCAGTGAAGCTATCTTGGCCTGGGCTGGTAGGAAGTTTGCTAACTCAATTTCTTTACTTGCTAAACAATCTATTCAGATTTTTATTTCTTCTTCATTCAGTTTTGAAAGTTGTTGCCTTTCTAGGAATTTTCATATTTCATCTAATTTGGTGGCATACAGTTTATACTGTTGCTTTCTGAATCTTTCCTCTTTGTTTATTTATTAGTGTTGTTTCCACTTCTGTTGACAATTCTTGTAATTGAAGTCTCTGTTTTTTGTGGTTAGCCTGACAAAAGTTCTGCCAAACTGTTGATCATTTTCAAGAATCAAATGAGAGTTTCACTGATTTTCTTTATTATGTTTCTCTTCTATACTTATCTATATCTTTGCTCTAATATTTATTATTTACTTTTTTCATTGTGTTTATCTTGTTCTTTTTATCACAGGTTACTGACATGAAGTGTCTTTTTTAAAAATACAGGCATTATGCACATGTTTCCATGTAAGCACTGCTTGTCTTATAAATATTGCTACATTTGATTTCATTTTCACCCATTTCAAAGTGTTTTCTCTTTTTTTTTTTTTTTGACAGGCAGAGTGGACAGTGAGAGAGAGAGACAGAGAGAAAGGTCTTCCTTTTTGCCATTGGTTCACCCTCCAATAGCCGCCGTGACCGTGACCGGCGTGCTGCGGCGGGGACATCATGCTGATCTGAAGCCAGGAGCCAGGTGCCTCCCCTGGTTTCCCATGGCGTGCAGGGCCCAAGGACTTGGGCCATCCTCCACTGCACTCCCGGGCCATAGCAGAGAGCTAGCCTGGAAGAGGGGCAACCGGGACAGAATCTGGTGCCCCGACCTGGACTAGAACCCAGTGTGCTGGCGCAGCAGGTGGAGGATTAGCCTATTGAGCCATGGCGCTGGCCTCAAAGTGTTTTCTAATTTCATTTATCATTTTTTAAAGTCACGTTATTTTTTATGTTTCTAAATTTTCCTTATTTCTTTCACTTGGTTCTAATTTCATTTCAGTGTGGTCAGCAAACATGTTTTTCATGATTTTAATCATTTAAATTGACTGAGACTTACTTAATAACCAATTTTATAAAAGGACTATTTTAGAGAATAGTCCATGGACTTTTGAGAAGTCTGTATTCTGCTGGTGTATGGAGGATAATTTTTTATTTTTATTTTTTTAACTTTTATTGATGGATTTTTTGACAGGCAGAGTGGACAGTGAGAGAGAGAGACAGAGAGAAAGGTCTTCCTTCGCCGTTGGTTCACCCTCCAATGGCCACTGCGGGTGGCACGCTGTGGCAGGTGCACTGCGCTGATCCGAAGCCAGGAGCCAGGTGCTTCTCCTGGTCTCCCATGGGGTGCAGGGCCCAAGCACTTGGGCCATCCTCCACTGCACTCCTGGGCCATAGCAGAGAGCTGGCCTGGAAGAGGGGCAACTGGGACAGAATCTGGTGCCCCAACCAGAACTAGAGCCCAGTGTGCCAGCGCCGCTAGGCAGAGGATTATCCTGTTGAGCCACGGCGCTGGCCTGGAGAATTATTTTTTAATCAGTTCATATTACTCCAGAATTTCCTTCTTCAGCTATTATTCATTATTGAAAATGAGATATGAAGTCTTTATTTGTAACAATATTTATTTATTTTCATATTGTATTTGAAAGGAAGAAGGACAGAAATCTTCCATCCACTGGGTTACTCAAATGTCTGCAAAAGCCAGGCTTAAGTCAAGCTGAAGCCAGGAGTCCAGAACTCAATCTGGGTCTTCCAAGCGGTAGCAGGGTCCCAAGTAATTGATCCTTATCTATTGTGTCATAGGGTATGCATTTGCAGGAAGCTAGAAAATTAGCAAATGAACTAGACTCAAACCAGACACTCTGAATATTGGATGAGAACATTCAAAGTGGCCAAACAACTGCACCTGCAACTACTATATTTGAATTATCTGTTCTCTGTCTATTGTTGCTTTGTGCAGGCCAGGAGCTTCTTCTGGGTCTCCCACGTGGGTGCAGGAGCTCAGGACGTGGGCCATCTTCTACTGTTTTCCCAGGCCATAGCAGAGAGCTGGATTGGAAGTGGAGCAGCTGGGACTCAAACTGGAGCCTATATGGGATGCTGGCACAACAGGAAGTGACTTTACCCTCTATGCCATGGTGCTGGCCCCATTCACCATAGCTTTTTCAAGCTTATTTTCTTACTGTTTGCTCTGGGGATTCCAATTAACATCTTTATCCAAAACAATCTGACCTAGATAAAAACTGAATTAATTTCAACTATACACACAAATTTTCTTCCAATAATTCCTCTGTAGTATTACTGTCATACAAATTACAATTCTATACATTCTAAGCTCATCAACAGATTTCTATAATTATATAATTAAGTATAATTTATTATACTTTTATTTTAAGAATTATTTTTCATTTTTACTTGAAAGACAAAGAGATAACAGAGAGAAATAGATTTCTATCAATTAGTCTCATTTCTTGAATGTCCTTAGTAACCATGGTTGGACCAAGAGTCTGGAATTCAATTCCTATCTCCCATGTTGGTGATAAGGACCTAAGGACTCGAGGCATTATCTTCTACCTCCTTGGGTGTGCATTAGCAGGAATCTGGATGGATACAAAGCACAGGAGCCAGGACTCAAATCAGGCACTCCAATTTAAGATGAGGTATCCCAAGTAGTGTCTTTATTTTTGGACAGGCAGAGTGGACAGTGAAAGAGAGAGAGACAGAGAGAAAGGTTTTCCTTTGCCGTTGGTTCACCCTCCAATGGCCACCGCAGCGGAAGGCAGGAGCCAGGTGCTTATCCTGATCTCCCATGGGGTGCAGGGCCCAAGCACTTGGGCCATCCACCACTGCATTCCCAGGCCATAGCAGAGAGCTGGCCTGGAAGAGGGGCAACTGGGACTAGAACCCGGTGTGCCAGCCCTGTAGGTGGAGGAT
Source organism: Lepus europaeus (assembly GCF_033115175.1). Lineage (NCBI taxonomy): Eukaryota > Metazoa > Chordata > Mammalia > Lagomorpha > Leporidae > Lepus > Lepus europaeus. The sequence continues at coordinate 560,772 of NW_026909622.1, forward strand.
TAGCCTATTGAGCCACGATGCTGGCCCCAAGTAGTGTCCTAACTGCTGTTTCTGATGAAAACTTAGCTGCTAATTTGACTCTGATGCCCTTGCACAGGATGGTTATTTTTATATTTTGCTTTTAAGATTATATCGTTTTATAGTCTGACTAGGACATCTAAGTGGGAATGTCTTTGTTTTCATCCTATTTGGAGTTTACTGAACTTATCAGATGTATAGATTATTTTTAATCAAATCTGAGATGTTTTCTATCACTATTATTTAAATATCCTATTAGCTCCATCAGTCCTCTCCTTCAAGAGCTCTTCTCATAAATATGTCGGTATACTTGGTAGTATCACACAGGTCTCTAAAGTTCTGTTCATTTTTCTTCAATCTTAGTCTTTCTTACCCCCAGACTGGATAACCTCAGCTTATCTACTCTTATATTCAATAATTCATTTTTCTTCCTGCTCAGATATCAGATTGAGATCCTCTAAATAAATGATTTTTTTTCTTGAGGACACTTTCCACATTTTATTTACATTTTAGGACTAACTTTAATCTCAAAATCACATATCTATACAAATATTTCCCCTTTTTGTTGACTTCACTTAAGCTTAAATGTGTGGTTTGTTAAGCAAAGAATGTGAACAAATATTTACCATGTCTGTTACATGTAACAGACAGGAACAGCTTTTAACAGAAATGTATTGACCCCCCAAAACTATTTTTTGTTATAAATAAGGTATCAATATAATCCTGAACATATTTTTATGCTACTAGTAGTCAGCACCCACAGCACTTTAAAATTTAACACAATTTGTGACAATATTCATTGTACCTGCTACTTTAAATAATGTCAACTGCAGCTCTTTCACTAAACAAGATGGATAAAACATGCAATTTCTGTTTGTCCTTATTGGGATTTTTACTTTTCAGAAACACACATTTCCACTGCCATCTCACATGTCTCACCATGCTTGAATCTTGAAAATCTGAATCCTAGTTGGAGCTCTCCAGGTTACTGTTTAAATGACAGTGCCTCAACAAGAGAAAGAAAAATTGTGCTACATTTTTCCTCCTGTTACCTGAAAACAAAATGAGTGTACATACATTAAATATATTACAAATGTCCAGGTCACATATCCCAGCTGGAATTCTTTACTGAATGTGTGGTATTTTGCATTGTGATGTTTAGTCAAGACATTGATATGAGTAGAAGGTTGTTGATTTAAGGCAAGTCTGAGCTTCATTAAAATTAACTGTTGTATGTTTGTTCTTCTGGTGGAGGTAGAAGCTTCATGTTTGCTTTGGACACCATTAGACGTCTTAGCTCTTGAAGTACAACTTGAATGCTATATGCATTTTGCCATTTTGCTACTACTAGTATGCTCTGTGCAGACATCATTCCACTGGTGTTATTTATCCCATTCATATTAATATTCATTATAAATCTAAGTGATGGAGGAGCTTCTGGGTATTTAGGTCCACATTCTACTTTCAGGCTATATATTCTGTTCTCATAATTTGTCCTTGGTGGCCCCATAATCATGCCTGTCCACCTTGTAAGTGTCATATCTTCATCATCTTCAAGGCCCTAGCTAACTGTACCATCAACTACTCCTTTTTGTCCTTCTTCAAGTTCTTCCAACAAGCAAAAATTATGAGGAATTTTAACTCCTGTGGGGATCGCCATCTTCTCCCACAGTCCAAGGCAGATGCTGCATGCATGGGACAACCACCAAAATGAATTTTTAATTTCAGTTATCATACTTTTAAACACAATTTCTATTTCATTCCTTTTTATAATAGCTATTTTTAAAATTGCTATTCTACATTGGGTAGCACATTTTTTTTTTTTGGCAGGCAGAGTTAGACAGTGAGAGAGAGAGAGACAGAGAGAAAGGTCTTCCTTTTTCCATTGTTCACCCCCCAAATGGCCACTGCGGCCAGCGCACTGTACTGATCCAAAGCCAGGAGCCAGGTGCTTCTCCTGGTTTCCATGCAGGTGCAGGGCCCAAGCACTTGGGCCATCCTCCACTGCATTCCTGGGCCACAGCAGAGAGCTGGACTGGAAGAGGATGCAACCAGGACAGAATCTGGTGCCCTGACCAGGACTAGAACCTGGTGTGCCGGCGCTGCAGGCGGAGGATTAGCCTATTGAGCTGCGGCGACAGCCAGGTAACACATTGTTCTTATACTTTTCTGTAATTTTTGGACATGGGTTTTTAGTTCTCTGAAGATATTTGACACAGTTAATTTGGACAGCGCATGGGAGACCAAGAAGAAGCATCTGGCTCCTGGCTTTGGATCGGCGCAGCATGCCAGCCATAGCAGCCATTTGAGGGGTGAACCAATGGAAGGAAGACCTTTCTCTCTGTCTCTCTCTCTCTGTCTAACTCCACCTGTCAAAACAACAACAAAAAGACAATTAATTTAAGCCTATGTCTAGTAAATAGAACACCTGGGCTTCCTAACAAGAGTTTCTGAGGACTGCTTTTTTTTATCTCTGTATTTATGCGCTATATCTTGTTATATTTACTGTTTTCCTTTTATATTTTTTGTTGAAAAATGCACATTATGAATAATATAATATGGCAACTCTAAGAATTATATTCTATACCCACTCAACAGGGCTAGTTGTTGCTGCTGTTTATTTTAGCCAACCTTCCTGGAATATACTTTGTATGTTATCCACTTAAATCTCTGTTAATTTTGTTAGTATATAGCCAATTATTAGACAAAAATTTTCTTAAATTTCTTAACCTACTTATTACCCTATTATTATTTTCTTAAATTTCTTAAACTACTTATTACCCTATTAAACGCTGTATGTGCTGACACATGCTTTCATCACTACAAAGTAAACAGCTCTGCCTTAGCAATCACTTCCTGTTTGCACACTCCATCAAGTCCAAACAGAGGTGAGAGTTCTATGGCTGCTCATTTTCTCAGTCTGCAAAAAGCTGCACAAGTGTGTGGCCTTCTAGATCTCTGGGAACATTTAGAAGATTTTCAAAGCCCACTACAGTTATCTCATTTCCCATATTTTCACTTTACATTTTTTGGTCAGCCTTTTTTTGGCCTCAACTAGAATCATTGTCTTGGACAGTTATAATGTTAAACAATTACTTCTAATTGTTTTCAAAAAATAGGACTAGCAGCGAAGTTTTTCTCACAGAGTGTGCACTGAGTCAGGTCAAACACATGTCTTGTAAACACTGCCTTTCCAGGGAGCTGTCAGTCAATTTAAAAAGCAACAGCTCTCTGGGGGTGGGGCTTCTTGGAAGCTCTATCCTCATTTTGCCTTTTCCACTAGCTGCTGGGTTACTGGATTTCACAACTATTATAAGGCAATTAAAGGGTAATATTTCAAGATTACTATGGAGCTTAGGAAATGAAAATGAAAATAAGGCAAGTTAAAACACCACAAACCTTATTGTTCCTATTGAGATGCAGCATTTTTCTTGAATAACTTCCCATCAGATTGTTTTCATCCTTTGGTTGAATTCCAAAGGTCTCAGAAAGCTGATTTGGATAATATTGCCATGGTTCTTATTGGCTTAACAAATGAACAGCTTATCAGAGGCTCTTATTTCTATATTTCACAAATACTTCACATCATTCATATTTAATGTATTATTTCATGTTTATTTACATTTTATTGCTCCTCTTTGCAATAATAGGATAAAGGATTCACATAAGATACTGCGAATTCATAATTTCATACTACATTCAAATATTTCCATTAATGGGTTAAAAGTTAATTTTTTTTAATTTACCCATTTGAGAGGCAGAAAGAAAGAATGAGAGACAAAGAAAGAGCATGATCCCATCCCCTTGTTCACTCCTCAAATGTCTGCACTGGCTGGGAGGCCAAAACCTGGGGCCAGAACTCAATCCAGATCTCTCAGTGGGTGGCAGGAATTCATCCTCCAGAATCTGCATTAGCAGGAGGCTAGAATGAAGAGCTAGAGCTGGGAATTAAAGTGAGTTACTCCTATATGGGATACAGGTAAGTTTTTTTAAGATTTATTTATTTATTTGAAAGGCAGAGTTATAGAAGGAGAGAGAATGGTCAGAGCTAGGCTGATCTGAATCCAGAAGCCAGAAACTTTTTCTGGGTCTCCCACATGGGTGTGAGGCCCATGGACTTGGGCTGTCTTCCACTGCTTTCCTGGGCACATTATCATGAAGCTGGATGGAAGTGGAGCAGCTAGGACTCAAAATAATGCCCATATAGGAGGCTGGCACAGAAGGTGGTAGCTTTACCTACTACACCACAGCAGTGACCCTGGATACAGGCATTTTAACTGGCATCTTAACTGCCAAGCCAAATGCTCACTCTAGGAATTTAGTTTTTGAAGGCTTTATGTATTGCAAATATCCTTAGCAAATTATTATATAGGTTGCACTTTCTCCATCTAAGATAAAGCAATACATTATGGTACCATTTAAATAGTCAGGAGAGTGAAGAGGCAACAGACAGAATGGGAAAAAATATTTGCAAACCATGCTACAGATAAAGGATTAATAACCAGAATCTACAAAGAAATCAAGAAAATCCACAACAATAAAACAAACAACCCACTTGAGAGATGGGCCAAGGACCTCAATAGGCATTTTTCAAAAGAGGAATCCAAATGGCCAACAGGCACATGGAAAAATGTTCAAGATCACTAGCAATCAGGGAAATGCAAATCAAAACCACAATGAGGTTTTACCTCACCCCAGTTAAAATGCCTCACATTCAGAAATCTACCAACAACAGATGCTGGTGAGGATGTGGGGAAAAAGGGACACTAACCCACTGTTGGTGGGAATGCAAACTGGTTAAGCCACTATGGAAGTCAGTCTGGAGATTCCTCAGAAGCTTGAATATAACCCTACCATTCAACCCAGCCATCCCACTCCTTGGAATTTACCCAAAGGAAATTAAATCGGCAAACAAAAAAGTGGTCTGCACATTAATGTTTATTGCAGCTCAATTCACAATAGCTAAGACCTAGAATCAACCTAAATGTCCATCAACAGTAGACTGTATAAAGAAATTTTGGGATATTTACTCTATAGAATACTATATAGCAGTAAAAAAAAAAAATGAAATCCGGTCATTTGTAACAAAATGGAGGAATCTGGAAAACATCATGCTGAGTGAAATAAGCCAGTCCCAAAGGGACAAATATCATATGTTCTCCCTAATCAGTGACACTTAACCGAGCACCAAAAAGGAAACCTGTTAAAGTGAAATGGACACTATGAGAAATGGTGACTTGATCAGCCCTTGTCCTGACTGTTGATGAACTTAATACTTTATCCCTCTTAGTATTTTTTTTTGTTTGTTCTACTTAATACTATTGGTTGAATTCTGTAATCAATACACAGTTATTCTTAAGTGTTGAAACTTAACTGAAAAGTGATCTCTGTAAAATATATGAGTGGGAATAAGAGAGAGAAGAGATGTACAATTTGGGACATGCTCAATCTGACTTGCCCCAAATGGTAGAGTTAGAAATGTGCCTGGGGATTTCAATTCAATCCCATCAAGGTGGCATGTACCAATGCACATCACTAGTCCAAGTGATCAATTTCAGTTCACAATTGATCATAATGATAGGTCTAAGAGTCAAAGGGATCACACAAACAAGACTAGCGTCTGCTAACACTAACTGATAGAATTAAAAAGGAAGAGAACGATCCAACATGGGAAGCAGGATACACAGCAGACTCATAGAATGGTGGATGTCCTGAACAGCACTCTGGCCTCAGAATCAGCCCTTAAGGCATTTGGATCTGGCTGAAATGAGAGTATGTCAGGCATGGAAAGCCAAGACACTGTGGCAAAAAAAAAAATGACCTAAATGAAAGATCTCTGCAAGTGAGATCCCAGTGGAAAGAACGGGCCATCAAAGAAGGAGGTACCTTTCTCTGAAGGGAGGAAAGAACTTCCACTTTGACTATGACCTTGTCTAAATATGATCAGAGTTGGCGAACTCAAAAGGCTTCCATAGCCTTGGGAACTCATGACAAGAGCCTAGGGGGATTATTACCATAAAGAAGAGTGTCAATTTGTTACATCAACAACAGTAGTCACTGTGCACTTACTCCTCTTGTGGGATCTCTGTCCTTAACTAGTACTAAAACAGTATTTTACACTTTATGTTTCTGTGTGGGTGCAAACTGTTGAAATCTTTACTTAATATATACTAAATAGATCTTTTGTATACAAAGATAATTGAAAATGAATCTTGATGCAAATGGAATGGGAGAGGGAGTGGGAGATGGGAGGGTTGCAGGTGGGAGGGAAGTTATGGGGGGCAAAAAGCCATTGTAATTCATAAGCTCTACTTTGGAAATTTATATTTATTAAATAAAAGTTAAAAAAAGGAATCTCAAAAATATCTTTTAGAGTTTAACCATTGTTTCCTAATTTTAGATTTTTGTTTTGTTTTATTTTCTACTTTCTGTAACAGGACTGCCCTCAGTCTGCATGTAACTTTTATAATAGTTCCTGCAGATTCATGAAGAAGCAGTATATTTTTTTAAGATTTGTTTTATTTATTTGAAAGACAGGGTTATAGAGAGAGGCAGAGACAGAGAGAGACATCTTGCATCTGCTGGTTCACTTCCCAGAGCTACACTAATCTGAAGCCATGAGCCAGGAGCTTCTTGTGGGTCTCCCATGTGGATGCAGGGGCAAGCACTTGGGCCTTCTTCTGCTTTCCCAGGCCATAGGAGGATTAACCTACTGCACCACAGCACAAGCTCCAAGAAGCAGTATAAACATCAATCAGTACAAAGAAACGTTTAACCTAATTCATCATTTCACATATTTGTACTTCTTTGTCTTCCCATTAACCTTTGCTGGTTTTATGATTACATAATTTTTTAAATGCTGGTTAAACAGGAATGCTTAAAGCTTTAAAAGTTAACACTCTTAAACATTTTTTGCCTTTATTCCACTGCAGAATAATATTTTTATTCCTACTTTGAGTTTTGTTCTGTATCATGTCTTATGCTAGAAATACTTAAATGATGTGAAACAATGCAGGACTAAGTTTAACTTCAGCTGGCCTCTGTCATTGTGATGGTGATACATGTCATTAGTTGCCACTTCTTCAGGGTGATCTATAGTTTGAAAACTAAGAACCCAAAAATAAATCTTTCAGAATCATCTAGTTCTGTAAAACTGACATTGTTTGTTGGTTATTGATCTTGCCTTTTTTCTTTAAAACAATGTCCTTTCTCTGATCCCTTAAGAAAGCTGCACCAAATCATTTCCCTGTTGCTTTCTTGGTACTTATGAAAATAGAAGTTTTTATTGCAGGGGTTTCAGCTTGTATCTTTGTTATGAATTATGCCTTTTTATATTTATGAATATAAAATTCACTTATGAATAAACTTGATAATGGAAACAAAATAAATCAAGTGCATGTGTGTCCTTGACCATGTTCTTTTTCTTATGTAATAGACTGATTATTGAGACATGAGAGTTGACCCGCACCTTTTGTTCAGTCATGGAACCTGGTTTCCTTTTACCATGGAATTGTCTTACTTGGAAACGTTGATCCTGATGAGAGAGAAGATGGTGCCAAAACTGTCTTCAGATGATGCGCTCAAATTTTCTACCTCTTCAGGGCTGATATTTCTAACTGAACTGCTGCCTATGGTGTCTTTTGGAAAGCTCCTTCAAGGGTGATTTTCTGTTAATTTTTAACAAATTTTTAAATCATGTTCTGCTATACCTCTTCTGTTCATATACAGCAAAACTTCAAAAATTACCAGCTTTGGTGAAAGGTCAAATTAGATAATTTGGAACCAGGATGATAATGGTTTTTCATCTTGACTTTTATTACATTTTTAAATCCTAACATAAAGTGAATTTGACTGGCAAGGCAAGTAGCTATTAGGGAAGCGATTTGATATTTTTAAAGAATTATCTGTACTTTTTTTAATTGAAAAAATATAGAAATATATGTTAAAAATGTAAGACAAGCGTACTGAATGGATGACATCCTAGGCTTTTCCCTCCCTTTGTTTTTCTTTTAGCAGCAGGAAAATAGTTTATGCCCTCTCCGCATTACCTGTAACAGTTAATTTTCTAATGTTAATTACATTGTATGTTTATTGTTCTAAGCTTACTGTTGAGCATATGTTGGGAATAAAACTACACAGCATTACTTGAAAAATTAATAATGTGTGCCAGCTGTTTTTTCTGTCTTACTGTGTAACATTTTTTGAAGAAGGTCTTAAAGCAGTGGTGCTGCCATGAATTTTGTAAGTGCATCTGGAGAGAAAAGATTCACCAGGAGCACAACTGCAATCCAGTGTATATAGATGGCTGTATACACATGCACATATTATACTTTATCTTAAGAAGAAAAGGCATTTTAAACATTGAAACATTATAAACATGTAAACTCAAAATTGCTTTATGCACCATGATCTCTGGTGTATTTTGCGTTCATTTTAAATCAAAATATTGGTTTAATGTTAACCTCTGCTTTAGAATTCTTTAAGTACTGTTGATGGTCCAGTAGAGTGACTCAAGCTGGATGATAATTCTGCCACTGGATCAAGCACCTGGCATTGAATAGCAGACACTCAAGAAGTGGATGAACTATGTAATAGAAAAGTATGGTTTAAAGTGTCTAAGTGAAAGCTAATCTATATAAGTATTAAAAAATAATGTTTAAAGTTCTCTATTTTCAGTTGATAAGTCTATGATAAAGCTATTGCTTATTCAATTCACCTTGTGCAGTATACCCTTACCTTGTTCATTCTAGAAACATACTTCGATGTCACCTATCAAAGAATTGTCCCAAAAAACTGTTGTTTAAATTTTTTCTTCTTTTTCTTGGCCAACCTAACTCAATGTAATTCACTTACTGCACTGCTCAAAACTAATTAAAAGCATGACATTCCAGGCTGCTTTGTATTTCACTATGGAATCTCTAGGAGAGGCAAAAGGCCAATATCCCTTTGAAAGACAGAATGAAAAATAACTATACATCACCCACTCCTGAAAGTGGGCTGATATGAGAGACCCCAGGATTCTTAGATTTCTCATCCAAGGTGGGGGAAAAGTCCCTTGGGCCACAAATTCTTCTCTAGCTCCATAAGTTCAGTCATGTATAATGACTTTTGAAAGTCTTAACCTTCTCTACTGTGCAGAGACTATACAGAGTATGTACAGTCAGCTAGACTCTGACACATCCTAAAATTAAGCATCATCATTAAGGAATCCTTGCAGGTTTGAATGTTGGTTTTTCCACTTCTTTTTTAAAATTTATTTATTTATTTATTTGTCAGATAGAGTTAAACAGTGAGAGAGAGAGACAGAGAGAAAGGTCTTCCTTCTGTTGGTTCACCCCCCAAATGGCTGTTATGGCCGGAGCTACACCGATCTGAAGCCAGGAGCCAGGTGCTTTCTCCTGGTCTTGTTATGCCCAGTTCAGTTGTCCCCAAAGACCACCAAGGAGCCGATAGTGCTGTAAAGCACACGAGAGTTTTCTTACAGCTCTGGGCCTGGACTCTCAATCAGCACTGATGCAGTGGGTCTGAAGTGAGAGCCTCAACCCTTCAGTTAACAGGGTTTTTATAGGGTTTTCAGAGATATTCTATACATTATGGTACCATTTATCAAATCATCTCATCCAGCGGGAAATCAAAAGGACATCTCTTAGAATTGATTAGTCCATCCAGTGGCGGGAACGGACCTACTAAAGGTGGTTGGATGGCTTTGGGGCTGATGCCTTTTGAATTGATTGGACAAAGCATAGGGTCTGAGCTGCTAGGGTATACGTGCCAAACTGCAGGGTCTCAGGAAGCTATTAATGACTTTATCTGCCCTGAGAAGACACCAGAAACTCTAGGTATTTCTCTGTTATCTGCTAATCGGCTGTTGCTAGGAGAGTTTATCACAAGGGGAGTTCATTTATTTACTTTTAGGAGCTTCTGGCTTAGGGTTCAGGGCCTGGTCAGACCCAAGTTACAAGATGGAGGCCTAATTTAAAATTGTTACACCTTGATCCAGGCTCAGGTCTCACAGTCTCTCATGCGAGTGCAGGGCCCAATGACCTGGACCATCCTCCACTGCCCTCCCAGGCCATAGCAGAGAGCTGGACTGGAAGAGGAGCAACCGGGACTAGAACCAGGTGCCCATATGGGATGCTGGTGCCTCAGGTGGAGGATTAACCCAGTGAGCCACAGCACCAGCCCCCAGTTTTCCCACTTCTTAGCAATAGCATCTTGGGAAATCTGTTCTTCTTCACCTGTAAAATAATAATAATAATACCTACCATTTAAGCAAGAATGAAATAGGGCAACATATCTGGCATATCTGGCATGTCATATCTGGCATGTAATTACTCAGTACTAGCTTGCCTTTATTACTACTATTGTCCCATCAGGCTAAGTCCAATGGGCCACACTTGAGTTTCTATACTCTGAGCCTATAATGCACACAATGCAGTCCCAGACATAATAATGTCCTCTGTATCCCCAGAGTGCTCTGGACCTCACATAGTGTAAACTATATCCAAAAGGATTGTAAAAAGTTCACAGGAGAAATGGAGTTAAAAGGTAAGTTAATGTTGGTATAATTTTTAAAAATCAGTATCTAGGTTTTCCCTTATAGACATTTTTATTATGTTTTTTTATATTTTTTATTTATTTATTTTTGACAGGCAGAGTGGACAGTGAGAGAGAGAGAGAAACAGAGAGAAAGGTCTTCCTTTGCCATTGGTTCACCCTCCAATGGCTGCCGCGGCCGGCGCACTGAGGCCAGCACACCGCACTGATCTGAAGCCAGGAGCCAGGTGCTTCTCCTGGTCTCCCATGGGGTGCAGGGCCCAAGCACTTGGGCCATCCTCCACTGCACTCCCTAGCCACAGCAGAGAGCTGGCCTGGAAGAGGGGCAACCGGGACAGAATCCGGTGCCCCGACCGGGACTAGAACCCGGTGTGCCAGTGCTGCAAGGTGGAGGATTAGCCTGTTGAGCCACGGTGCCAGCCGCCCTTACAGACATTTTTTAATGGAATTCTTGCAGACTCCTCATGCACCCTAGTCTCTACTATGGACAATATGTTGATGGCCAGAGTCCTCTTGCTTACACATTATCCTTTCTCATCTGATTTCACTCACATAAAAAAGCTATAGGAAATCATGGGGTAGCTATTAGGAGGTTAGGCCTCCCAACAGTCCCTGGGTTCCACACTCCCTTTTCTTAACTACTAAGTAAAGGAAAAAAATGTAGCTCTTTGTCTTCTCTTCCTGAAAACTTCACTTTCAAAACATTAAGTGAAGTCCTCTTTAGAAATTTCAAGTTGTATAAAGAACACAGCCAAGGTCTATGACCTAGATAGCTGATTATTTTCAGCATCTTTCGGTAGGAATTGTTAATGAGACTTTAATATGAAGAGCTTAAATCACCAAAGTGTTAAAAGCTTTAGTGAAGCATCACAGAACTCATGAAGAAAATCTCAACACTCTCTTCCAGGCAACTCCCTTCCTGACACCCACCTCCCAATAAAAGTAGCCAAGAGGGTTTCTCAGATCACAGAAACACACTCCAAGTCCTTGTTTATAAATTGGCTTTTAAATTGTAGGAGATTGAGGTAGTATACTTAAATCTCCAAATGCAAGCCCACAAGACAAAACATGCTGTGAGTTAGGAAAGAGGAGAAAGCAAGAAGCCACAGTCAGACTAGTTTTATTTGGAAGACTAAAACCTGGGAGGGGCTCCCTCTCAGGTGAACTCATGAAAGAGATTTGCCAATGAACACAAAATGAAAAAAGAACACCCTCCCTTACAGACTAGTGGTTTATATTATAGGAGTGGGAGTCTTCTGTACTCTGGCTGCTTGCTTGCCTGCTATGCTCCCCTGGAATTTATGACCTCCTGCCCCCCACCATCTCCCCTGGGATTTATGGCCCAATGCTTCCTGCCAATTCTTCCCCATGCCATCTCCTTTGTATGGCCTTCCTGCCACATAACATATATAGTCTTTACGTTTAAATGAACCAATGAACATGTTAGGTCCCAATTCCTTGCCATATAGAGAATAAGAAGATACCCTACGTAGGAGATGACCTGCACCCTTGTAAGTGTGAGGCTATAAAAACCTCTTATGCAAATGAGAGGGCCTTTTGCCTGTGCACTGCTAAATGGCTGTGTGCGGGTAGGGGGTCCCAGCCGGCTGGTAACAAATAAACCTCTGCTTTTGCATCCATGACTGTGCCTTGTGCATTGATTGGGAAATTCGGACACAACAATATAATACAAATGGGCTGGAAGGGACTTGGAGGTTTGAGCTAAAGCTGGGCTGCTGAGACAGAGGAAGAGCTTGGGCTAGTTTTAAAGGTCCTTTGAGACAACAGTGTGAGATGGGAGGGGTTTAGACTGAGGCTGGACTGTGAGGCTGATCTGAGAAGGGGGAGACAGCTTGGGAGGAGATGGAGAGCTCTCAGACTGATATGAAGAGTCTTCAAATAGTGTTGTGTCCAATAGGCCAGGAAGGGCAGGAATAATCAATGTAGGGTGGGGTTGCATTAGCAAGGTAGAGAAACAAGGGAAGGCTTGTTATGTAAGTGAAGGGTGAACATGGATTTAAGGCTTTTTGTCCTTGCTCCATCACTGTGCATCAAAAAGTCAGAATAAAGCAGACTTTGATGAAGGCAAGTTCTGGTAGAAACTTTGTAATGAAAATTTAGCAATTACAATCTATTGCAGTTCAGATAGATTTTAGTCTTTAGCTAAAGAGATTCATGTTTGGTGCCTTTGAGCTGGGAACCTGAAGAAATGACTAACAAAGGTAAATGCAATAGGAGTGGCCAGAGACTCCTTTGTGCTCTACCAGAGGCAAAATCCAGTCCTAATGATGAAACTCCAAACCCCAATGAGTGGCCACACACATAACATGTTTCAAGTCTGCAAGGACTTTTGCAAGAACTCTCAGTAAAGCCTCACACTATGTGCATGCCTGTTTTTGTTTCAAGGAAATATTATTTGCTGGGCCTTTTTCAGGAAAGACAGGCAGAATGTTAGCCACATTAGTCCCTTCTTCACAACTTCAAACATCACTGCTACCACCAATTCAGATTTAAGAGGAGGACAACTGCTAACTTTGAGGAAGGAGCAAATGGGATGTACTATCTGCTATCTCTTTACTCTGTTTCTAGCCTGCAAACCTCTTCTCCCCTTCTCTAGTAGTCTCAGGTAAGAAGTCAGCTTGTTCACTCACTCACCAGACTGTCTTTCAAACCCTATGCTCTACTCTCCCTGTGTCAGATCCTCATTCAGATCATGCATGTGGGTTACTACATTGACCAACACCCAGTGTTGCACATACTCTTTGCACTGTGACTCACAACCTGCACACATTAACCAGAATCTCATCTGGTGGCCTCTCAGCATCACCCACCCAGGTTGTTGGGCTCAACCCAGGCTCAGCTAAGCTTAGAGGAGCATAAGAGGAAGGACATAGGATCAGGAGATCAGCCCACCTACCCAGGGCTCCTGCCACATCACCCCCTGTAAATGCCATTGCTATAGCAACTCTCCAACCTTGCAGCAGTGCTTTCTCCTTCCTCTGACTGTAGGTCTCCATGTATCTGTTGGCCTCAGCAGGCACTCCAGGTGCAGGCTCTGTCCTTGCATACTATGGTGCTGGCCAGACAGAGGCAAGGATAGCTTAGACTGCTGCCTACCATTCATTCCTAGTGTGCCAGTAGCTGCAGTCAATATCACAAGGCCACAACTCACAATACACCTTCATGCCCTCTGTGTCTTGCCTCCCCTATGGGCAAATGTGTGATGAGGCCAGCCTCTGAGGCTTCTGCTGGATCCTTTGACCAATGGGTTCTAGTGAGTTTGGGCTTTTTCTCCCCATATGCTTTCTAGGGTGTCAAGATGGTGCCTGCCCCTACTTCTGGCTTTAGGGAATCTACCATTTTCCAGGAGCATGTACTCAAGAGGTGGGCAGCTGGGCATTTCTGAGCTATGAAGGATATTTTTTCTTTCTTTCTTTCTTTCTTTCTTTCTTTCTTTCTTTCTTTCTTTCTTTCTTTCTTTCTTTCTTTCTTTCTTTCTTTCTTTTTTTTTTTTTTGCTTTTTAAGGAGGACTCTAAGGTTGAGCATGACCAAAATCCCTTGCCTCAGTTTTCTCACCTTGCAGTACCCCCATAAGGTGAATTTTGACTCTTAAGATGAGTCTTCCATTTAGATGACACCTCAATATTTGGTGCACTCAACAAGTCATTATCATCTGCCCTCTGATGTGGGCCTGTGGGAGATCTGGTGGCAGGAGAGCTTTATGCTAAGAAGAAAATGCTAGAAAAAGAGCTTTCTTATGAAAGAGAAAACCTCTGGGTAAAAAGATTCTGGCCTCAAATGTGGGGAGCTCCCACAGTCCCTCTAGTCAGCTGAAGACAGAGATGAGTTTCTCTTTCTTAGTAATGCCTCTCTGCAAAGATATGGGCACCAGGATAGAGGCTGGGAGAGCTCAGGCTTGTCCAGGTTAATGATGGGCTTGACAGCCTCCCAGTTAGGACCCATGTTCAGGCCCCAGCTTAAGTTACCATGCCTCTATCTATCATTTGCCTATCTTCATTTCAGACTAAAGTGTCATTTCTGGACTCCACCACCTCTGAAATCTGACTTAATCCAATGTTTCCTGACTGTCATGGGGATACTATCCACAAATGATGTAGGTGATTCTACTGTGCATCTACAGCTTTTGTCACATTCTTTTGTAATTGTTTATATCTTTGTCATCTGTCCCCCAGGAATGTAAATGCCTTTATGGTAAGCACTATATACACATCATTCATGTTGTATCAATTATACCCAGGGAAGTTCCAGACATAATGCATACAAGTCACCCCTGTCTTCCTCCCTTCTCAGTCCCTCATTCCCACAGTGCTAGGGGCTCTTGCTCATCTCTTCCTCTGCCACTCCTCCTTCTGCACAGCTATCACCACCATGAGACACCCACACACCATGCTCCTGGCACCTTGTGCTCTCCTGCTCCAATGGCTCCAAACAGGATGATAGCAAACAGGATGATACAGCAAGTGAGTGAGGCTTACTGATATCCATGAAGCTAAGCTACTGTGCTCCATTCTCACTAACTGAATTGCAGATGCTGACCCTGAATGCTCTGATTGTGCTCAGTTCATATGGTTTGATGACAAGTGAGAGCATGGTAGTCTCCTAGAAATAAAAAAAAAAAATGCCTGACTGCCTATTACATTAGTTAGGGCCCACAGAGCTCTGCAGCACTCTTCTTGGGGCCCTTTTCACTTCCTGTTCACATCTATTGCTTTATTCTTCTCTTTTTGCCCATCCACTCCCACCAGAGTAGCCAAGACACAGTGAGTTTATTTAACAGCCATGATGCTGACCCAGTGGCATGACACCCCACTTGGACTTTATAATGCATATTTTGTCTATTCTGGAAAATTCTTACTTATTTTCTGCTTCATTGCACATTGAGTACTTGAGGTTGTTGGATACATGAACTGTGAATTAGTGAGGTATGCCAAATTCAGCTTTGAATGATATAATCTTACAGGTTTTTGAATTTAACTTTTTTTATTTAGATTGTTCTTATAAACACTGATTATGTCTTCTAGTTTCTAAGTAACTGCATCATAATAAGGACTATTGTATATGGTAGCAGTTAAAAATGTTTGGTTTGATGATTGACATAGGGCTTGTAGGTAGCATCAACCTATGAGATTGTGTCCTGGTTTTATGGGAATCC
This sequence comes from Lepus europaeus, assembly GCF_033115175.1. NCBI lineage: Eukaryota > Metazoa > Chordata > Mammalia > Lagomorpha > Leporidae > Lepus > Lepus europaeus. Next base: position 576,521 of record NW_026909622.1, read on the forward strand.
TATAAATTGATTGGAGGTAGACATTTATTATTGATGAACATTATGCACTGAGAACACCTTGTACTTTAAATAATAAAATCCAATTTAAGATTTGCACAGTTTCCTTCTGCTTTCATCTACCATATTCAATTATTGAAATACTGTTGATTCTACCTTTTAGATCTCAATGTAATGTGTTGCCACTTCTTCATTCACAACTGGTGCAGGTCCTACTAAATTACCTGTAAAAGACTCTTTGACTTCCCTGCCTTTTGTCTTTTTACTTTTGTGTCCAAAACCTTTCATGATTCAGCCCACTCTCTCTGCCTATATCTGGTTGCTTAGTATATCTTACTCCAATTGCTAAGGAAATCAAATGGCTGGTAGTTCTATCAACACACCACACAAAAGATTGCTCAATAAATGCTTATTAAATAAATGGAATGTCTTACATAGCTAGGGTGAACATTTAACATGCATGGCCCTGGATGTTCTCTGTTTATACACTTCAACGCTGTGTAGTGATTTATATGCCCCTTTTATGATGAAATTTTTATCAGAACAACAGATTATATACCCATCTAATTGTGGCAGTCATCAAATAGACTTGGATCCTCTACTAGACAGTTTTTGGAGGTCAGAAATCTTATTTGTTTATTTTTTATATTTTCAATTATTCATTCAACTAAGAGACTGACTGTCAAGATGCTGAGCTACAATATCAATGCAAACACATTTCATGTCTTCATGAAATTTTCAATTTGGCAAGAAAGAGGAATCTACTGAAAGAATATTGCCTAACATAGTAAATACTAGTGTGAAGTAAATGGATACAAATTTAACCATTCCTAATCCAGCAACAGCTTAACCCCATGGACTATAATGGACAGAAGTAATCATAAACATAGAACTCCATGTCATCCAGTTATCCAGTTACATTTTTACTTAAAAATTTTTTTAAAAACCCACACATATTCTTAAGAATACTCATATATGCTTTCTTGATATTAAACCTAAGAAAAATTGACCATGGAATAATAGCAACTTAGAATCTCCTTCCTTTTTTAGATAAGTTGTAAGTTATAATTGTTAGTGGTTCCCTATAATGTAGATTATTTCTCACTGTTTTTTCAGATGAGAAATCTGTGGTTTTAGAAACTGAGCCCCAAGACAAAAGAAAGATTTCGTAAACCAGTATTAGATTTTGGTTGACCTTGAACCCAGACCTTTTAGTGGCTAAATGCTGAACTCTTTGCACCTCAGTTTCTTCTTTGTAAACTCCTGATGATACTGTCTGCAGAATTAATCTAAGGTATAAATTATATGATGTAAGGCATTTAGTCCCTTAACTAGGCTCCTATAAGACACACAACAATGCTAATTCTGTATTATCCAGTTCCCTTGTTTGCTTCTGTGGTTGGTGAATTAAAAGATGGTAAAAAATAATTTGAAAAGAACTATATGTGGTGTAGCATGTAAAGCCACTGTCTACAGTGCTGGCACATAATATGGGTACTGGTTCAAATCCAGGCTGCTCCACTTCCTATCAATTTATCTGCTATGGCTTGGAAAAGCAGAAGAAGATGGCCCAAGTACTTGAGCCCCTGCATCCATGTGGGAGACCTGGAAGATACTCCTGGCTTCAGATAGGTCCAGTTCCAGCCATTGCAGTTATTTGGGGAGTGAATCAGTACATAGAAGACCTCTCTCTCTCTCTCTCTCTCTCTCTCTCTGCTTCTGCCTCTCTGTAACTCTGCCTTTCAAATACATAAAATTCTTTAAAAAATAGTTATAAACATGAATAGGACACAAATAAAAATTGTATTCTCTTATTTGGATGTTAAACTATGCCTTCTACACCTCTGCTAAAAATTATATTGTATTCGTAGTCGTTTATTATTTGAGAGAAATTTCCAGGGACAAAGTAGCAAATAAGACTTTTCCAGAAGAATGCATTTTATGAAGGAGCAAAGGTTTGGGTACCAGTTAGCAGCAGCGGGGGTCACTCATTAAGATTTTTGTTCAGGAAAGGAAGAATACCAACTGATCCTTGAGATTTTGAGGTGAGAAGGAAGAGAAGGAGGAATGTAAACAAAAGCAAATGCCCTCTGAAGCCTTTGGGAAGAGCCAGATGCCCCAGCCCGGACTCCATTTCCCAGAGTCCTCAGGTGTTCCGACGTATTCCGTGTTACGAAAGAATCTGTGCGTGCGCATTCCTGCCCATGAGCCTCTGAGTTAGGAACAGAGGAAGCTCATTCACAGACCAGAGTCAGTACCAAGAGCCTGCTCTGACTGCTCTTATCCTTTCCACACATTCACTGCCTCTCGCTCCGCACTGCAATCCCAGGCAGTTTGCAAGCACACACCCAGAGCCTGGCACTCGCTGTGCTGTGCCTCTTCATTTGCTGCCTGTGGATCCCACGTGCTGGGGATTTTTCTGCTCCACACTCTACTTTGCTCCTCGTGTGCCCTGAAGAAAGAGGACGTGCTCCCTGGACTTTCTGTGGCAAGTAGGGAGTATAGGAAGGGGCCGAGGTGCGTGTGTGGGGGAGGGGTGGGTTGTAGGGTGGCTGGCGGCTCCCAGATGTGGCTCGCTTGCTTCTCAGTGATCCTCGTAGCTTTTCCCTGCAAAATCAGGGCTGGAATCCGGGCTGTCCTGCCTTCCACCGCTGCTTGCAGCCTTCCAGTGCACAGAGTGGCATGTTACCTCTCCCAAACTTTCCTTAACGTGCTTTATTTAGTGGTTACAAGGGGAAGGTTGTCGGATGGGGGAGCTGCACAAGCAGGACAGGTAAGAGCACAGCGAAGATCAGCGAGACTCCTGTTCTCTAAATATTTAAATATATTTATTCAAATATTAGTAAGGCTGGTTCTCAACTTTGAGTGGATCAGAGAATGCCATCTGGTTGGGCCTCCTGCTGTATCCAGAGGCTATTCCAGCAGGGCGGGGCTTGATGGTCTTCAGCAGGGAGCCCGAGGGGGCAGGGGTTGGTGAAGGAGGATCAGACTAGAATCTGCTTGATAGTCCCCATCTTGCACCTCATTGTTCCGATTGGGTCCTCGGGGACACCATTGGCAGCTGGGACCCTAAGTATTCAGCTGACTTTTTCCAAGCAGGAGTAGCATGAAAGGTGTGCTGTAGCTTTGTGGATTTATCTCTCTTCCTTGTTTAGTTGACAGACTTTTTTCAATCTTGAATTTGAGGCCATGGAATCATAGCTGTTGATTTATTTTGCTGCTTTTTGAGGTCTGTCTTCCTTCTTCTGTTAGCAAGGATGTCAACAGTTATTACTGTTAGGGAAAGAGTTGCAGATTGGTGCCTCCTCACACAGGGCACCACAGTGTTAGGAAAAGAGGCACAGAATAGAGAGGAGGCAGTGTATGAATTTATAGCCAGGCTGAATTTATCAGAGAAAATCGTAGAGGTGTGTGACCAACTGCCTTCAGGTACATTGATGGAACTTGTGGCAGGATGCCCGGACCCCCAGGGGCTATACCTTTTATATTTTAGAAGGGTTAGGGGCAGCAGGTTGAGGGGAATTCCTAGAACTGGGTGGGGCTTTGGGAACCTGAAAAGAATGCAGGGTGGGGAATGAAGGCCATAGGGTGTGAGACTCAATTGAGATTCAAGGGCAAGGATTACATTCCAATGTTTATTTTGGGCAATGTGCAAGAATGGCTATGGTTTATATCCTTGTTCATCAATTAGCTGCCACTGATCCCTTTGCAATGTGAGCTGAAGTTAACACAATCTACTGTGTGGGTCAACTGGAGCTATTTCAATCTGGATTTGCATAAAGTGGAGGACTATAAAAACATAAATACAGAAAAGTAACACTTTTTCTCTGCCCAATTCTTTACAGTTACCCAATGATCCACCAAGGTGAATAACTTAATAGTCCATATGATTTTAAGAGGGCCCATTGTTTGTCTTATTTTAGGTTCTATGTTTAAGCCTATGACGTTTTTGACATGGGAAGATATTAGTTCTATATTTTCTTTTTTTCTTAAGATTTATTTAATTAATTTGAAATACAGAGTTACACAGAGAGTTAGAGACAGAGAGAGAGGTCTTTCATCTGCTGGTTCTCTCCCCAGATGGCCACAAGGGTCAGAGTCACGCAGATCCGAAGCCAGGAGCCAGGAGCTTCTTCCAGGTCTCCCACGTGGGTGCAGGGGCCCAAGCACTTGGGCATCTTCCACTGCTATCCCAGGCCATAGCAGAGAGCTGGATCAAAAGTGGAGCAGCCTGAACTAGAACTGGTGTCCATATGGTGAAGGACCCCAATCCCCGCTGGGCCCTTTAGATTGCGACCCCAGACTCAAAAATCCTCAGACCAGACGATGCAAATACAAGAGGTGGCTTTATTTCACGAGCGCTCGCGGACGCCGTCTCCAGACCCAACTCAACGGGAGGCAGGAGAGAGGCGTGCGTAGTAGTGTCTGGGGGGCGCTTATATACCTGGGAGATAGCAGAAGCGGGTGATACAGAAGCGGAAAAAAGCGTGGTTACAGGGTTTCAATAAGACAATGGGGTGGGAGCATGCAGAAAATACCTTGCATACTTTTGCCGGGTGCGGTTGGGTGCTTCCCGTGCCTTTATCTGGCAAATTGGTTATCTCAAACCACCCGCAGCTGCCTGCCCTTGACTTATGGTTTCGGCCCAATTTCCAGGGAATGTTTTACTAGCGCTCCCTAAGATGGTGCTGGGGTAGTTAAAATGGCGTGACCATTGTCAGGTTGTTCATTGGGATGCTGGCACTGCAGGCCAGGGCATTAACTCACTGTGCCACAGCACTGGCCCCTAGTTCTATATTTTCATAACTGTTCCTTGGAAGCATCTATACAAGTTGTTAATGTGAGGAAGGGTAAGAAAGAAGAGAAAAAACAAAAAAGTGCCTCTCTCTCCACACAATGATGCCCATATAGTGGAGTAGAAGATGTGGCCTTGAAAACTATCTCTGACTTTCAGTATAATTAAGTTTTCACATGCATAACTGTATTTTAGTGATTTATGTGTTTTTTGTTTTTTTTTTGACAGGCAGAGTGGACAGTGAGAGAGAGAGACAAAGGTCTTCCTTTTTCCATTGGTTCACCCCCCAATGGCTGCTGCGGCTGGTGCACTGCAGCCAGTGCACTGTGCTGATCCGAAGCCAGGAGCCAGGTGCTTCTCCTGGTCTCCCATGGGGTGTAGGGCCCAAGCACTTGGGCCATCCTCCACTGCACTCCCAGGCCATAGCAGAGAGCTAGACTGGAAGAGGAGCAACCAGGACTAGAAGCCAGTGTGCCAGTGCCACAGGCAGAGGATTAGCCTATTGAGCCATGGCGCTGGCCTATGTGTTGTGGTTTTATCACAGGTTACTAATTGTTGAGCATAATGAGAATATCTAGGAAGTAAAAATAGGAAGTGAATCCTGGATAGTGTCCTTGGATAGCTCAGTTGGAAAGTGGATCATGGATAGAGCCTGGAACACCTTTTGGGACTCCCATGTGGTGGCAAGGACCCAAGTTGTGAACAACCCTGACAATGGTCACGCCATTTTAACTACCCCAGCACCATCTTAGGGAACTCTAGTAAAACATTCCCTGGAAATTGGGCCGAAACCATAAGTCAAGGGCAGGCAGCTGCGGTGGTTTGAGATAACAGCACCAGATAAAGGCATGGGAAGCACCCAACCGCACCCGGCAAAAGTATGCAAGGTATTTTCTGCATGCCCCCACCCCATTGTCTTATTGAAACCCTGTAACCACGCTTTTTTCTGCTTCTGTATCACCCGCTTCTGCTATCTCCCAGGTATATAAGCGCCCCCCAGACACTACTACGCACGCCTCTCTCCTGCCTCCCGTTGAGTTGGGTCTGGAGACGGCGTCCGCGAGCGCTCGTGAAATAAAGCCACCTCTTGCATTTGCATCGTCTGGTCTGAGGATTTTTGAGTCTGGGGTCGCAATCTAAAGGGCCCAGCGGGGATTAGGGTCCTTCATTTGGAGGTCCCACCGAGATTTGACGACCCACGACTCAAGCCCTCAAAAGGCCAGCCGGAGGTAAGGCAATCCCCCTCTCTGTGTAAGTGTCGTGACGTGTGTTTGTCTCGATTAGCGGCGCCTTCTGAGATTGTGCCTGTACAGGACCTGTATCTGTATCGGACCAGTGGGGGAGACAGACGTGTCCTAAGATCCCTGGTCTTACCGTGGAGGACGCTCCATCGGTGGTCTGGGGGAAGGAGAGAGACCACGTCTTTCTCCTTCCCTCTCCTTCCCGGGGAGAGCCTGGCTATCGCGCCGCTCCCGTCTGAATATTTGAGTTTTCTGGTTTGTCGTGCCGTGATTGTACGTGTTGTGTCGTTTGTTCTTTGTGTGTCTGGGTTTTTATTTTTATCTTCCCTGACTTTTTCCTTTTGAGACTATGGGACAGAAATTAACCACCCCCCTAAGTTTGACTCTAGGACGTTGGAAGGAGGTGCAGGAACAGGCTTATAACTAGCCCGTGGAAGTGAGGAGGCGAAAGTGGGTGACACTGTGTTCCTCGGAGTGGCCTACTTTCAACGTAGGATGGCCTTCTAACGAGTCTTTTTCCCATAGTCTCATCCTGCAGGTGAAAGACCGAATCTGCAAACCTGGTCAAGAAGAACACCCGGATCAGGTCCCCTACGTTACAGTATGGGAGGACCTGATATCGGAGCCGCCCTCTTGGGCTTCTCCCTTCTTGCAGGACAAGAAGGACATAAACCGCCCCCTCCTTCGGTTGTCCCGATGACTCCCGTCCCCACCCTGCGCCGGCGCCGCCTTTCCTGCCGTCTCTACCTTGTATCCCTTACAGGAGCTGAGAGAACAGAAGCCTCGGAGCCCCCCCCCCGCCCCGTGCTGCTGGACAGCCAGGGGGACCTCCTGATGCTGGACCCTTCTCCTTCCTATGGACGTCAAGCAGCGAGGCACCCGCCGTCAGACTCTACCACGGAGTCTGAGGAGGGAACAACTCCCACTCCCGCTGACCCATTCTCATCACCCCCAAGCAGCCAACTGCGGTTGCGTAGGAAAGTAGGGGAGGGGGGTGGTGGGGAATGGTCTTCCCAGGCTTTTCCCCTGAGGACAGTAGCTGGACAGATACAATATTGGCCGTTTTCCGCCTCTGACCTGTATAACTGGAAAACATATAACCTGTCTTTTTCACAGGATCCACAAGCCCTGACCGGACTCATAGAGTCTATTTTACTAACACATCAGCCTACCTGGGATAATTGCCAGCAGCTCTTGCAGACTTTACTAACCACTGAAGAAAGGCAGAGGGTTTATTTGGAAGCCCGTAAAAACGTGCCGGGAAACGACGGGCGACCCACGCAGCTTCCAAATGAGATAGATGAGGCTTTCCCCTTGACTAGGCCCGACTGGGACTTTAACACTGTGGCGGGAAGGGAAAGACTCAGACTCTACAGCCAGATTCTCCTGACCGGTTTGAGGGGAGCAGGGAGGCGCTCCACGAATCTGGCAAAAGGTTAGGGCCATTGTGCAGGAAAGCAAGGAAACGCCCGAGGAAAGGGAAGACAGGCTAAGGCGGGAGCAGGATCGAAAGAAAAAAAACGGAGGGAGAAGCGTAGAGGGAAGGAACTGACTAGGATCCTGGCCACCGTAGTTTCCAAAGACCAGGTCAGGAAGGGACCCGGGAGACCGGCAAAGGCCCCGTCTTGACCGAGAACAATGCGTGCTGGGCAAAAGAGTGCCCGAAGAAAGAAACCGCGCTGGTAGTAGTCAAGAAAATCCTAAAAGAAATATTCCCCCGATTTGGACTACCAAAGATACTGGGGTCAGACAACGGGCCGGCTTTCGTCTCCTGGGTAAGTCAGATGGTGGCACAGGTGTTGGAAATAAAAAGTTGCATTGTGTTTATAGGGTAAGTCAGATGGTGGTACAGGTGTTGGGAATAGAGTAAAAGTTACATTGTGCTTATAGACCGCAGAGCTCGGGTCAGGTAGAAAAAATAAATAGAACTCTTAAGGAAACTTTAACAAAACTGGTCATGGAGACTGGCACTAGGGACTGGGTCAAATTGTTACCTATGGTGCTGTTCCGGGTTCGAAACACCCCCTCAGCCTTTGGCTTGACGCCCTATGAAATCCTGTATGGGGGGCCCCCACCCATTGCCGATCTGTTAGGTCTCAGCATTGATTCCTATGCTACCTCCCCTGGCTTGCAGACGCGGCTACGTGCTTTGCAACTAGTCCAGGAGTATGTCTGGAAGCCACTAGCAGCAGTCCATCAGCCCAGAACATGGGAACTCCACACACCTTCCAGATCGGGGGCCAGGTCTACGTGAGGAGACATCAGGTGAAAAGCCTCGAACCTCGCTGGAAAGGACCCTTCACCGTACTTTTAACAACTCCCACAGCGGTCAAGGTGGATGGCATAGCTGCCTGGGTGCACGCCGCACACGTCAAGAGGGCAACTCCAGAGTCCCCAACGGAGGATCAGACCCCGAGACAACCGGAAACGTGGAAATTGCAACGCACACAAACCCCTTAAAGATAAGACTCTTTTTAAAACTGTGTAATACTTGAGACAACTGTAATAGTTTAATTAGAATCTGTTTTGCTGTTATTTGAGAGCCTTTACCCTTCCCTTCAATACCATCCCCTGGCTAAAGTTCATTCCAGAGGGGATGCAGATTTGGATGTAATCTCTCTGCCCCAGGCATTGCAGAAAACTGCTGGCTCTGCTTACACCAGGGACCTCCCCTCCCTCTTGCTGTTTTCCTGCCACTTAATAATACCCTTTCCAACCTGGTAGAAGGCTTTCCGTCTTTGCAACTTATGGTAGCTTTGGTGCGTCTTGAAGTTTTTGTGAGCTATTACTGTTGCTAAGCTTTGATTGTCTGAGGACTGAATCTGGAAAGGATTAAAGTTAACTATCTGTTTTAATTGACTGAGTGTTTGCAGTAGTCCTGATTGATCTGGCTTTGGCTGAATTATAGGAGGTTCCCAGCACTCTTGGTGAAATGGCGCACCTATCCAACCCCACGGCCAGTCCTGCCAGGCCCAGGTGTGCGCAGTCTTCCCTGTAAATGGGGGACCACAGCCTTTCTCTGCACTCTATTCCAGTCCACGTGGCCTGCTGCACCCAGGCAGGCATAGCCAGATATCCCTATGGAAAGCGCCCCCCCCCAGGGCTGCTTTTTTTTCCTCTCCTGGAGGAATTTCCAATTCAATACTACTGCTGGCCTTAACCTAAGGGAGCCAGAACCTTAAGCCATTAACCCTTTCCAACCTGAGGGGTTTTTCTCTTTGTAGTTAATGGAAGCCTAAACAATGGTTCATATGCTGATGTCTAGTTCTTTTCTGTGCTGCTGTCCCTGACTTATCTGAGAGTGTTCGTTCACGTGCCTTGAAGGTTTCGCGTTTTTCTATTGCCATTATGAGTCTTGATTGGGAAAACTGCAACGCGAAGTTGTCTATGTTGTTTATCTGTTTTCAGTGTTTGAGTGATTACCCAACTGATCAGAAATGTACTAATTGTTGGCTAAACCGCTTGACTCTGACAGCTTAAATCTAAACCGAGTCTTCCAACTTTGGGCTTCCAGTCGGATCCCTGGAACTCTCAAAGGATGAGACTCTAAAATTTGTTAAAGTAACAGCTGCTTGAGTCAATTCAGATTATGTGAAATGTATTAAAATGTTGTAAATGGTGTCAGACCTATGCTGTATTCATGTTTTTGCTTTCCAGCTAGAGTGGTCTTATAAAAATAAGAGTAAATTCTGTGTATACAAGCCTTTATGTTGTTAACATTGGTTCAGAGAATTAAGTTAATGCCAAAGCCCTTCGGTTTGCTTGGTAGCTCACTTGCTCGGTTTTACACATGTCTTTGATATGCTTTAAACATGTTTCTCTTAATGATGAAGATCTTTTCAAAGTTGTGTCCATGTTTGCTGTCCAGGAGGAGTTATTCTTATGTTACTTAAAAGCATGGAAATGTAATTTTGACTTTTAATTCAGATAATGGTGTGGTATTCAGTAATAACTCAGTGTCTTAAGCCATCTAGGCATCAATGCTAAGCAAAATGTGGAAAAATGTATTGTACTTTTCACATCTTAAATTCGATAAGAGAGACTGTTTAAGTTTGTTAGCATGTATTCTCATAGATTGTCCATACATAACAATTCAAGACTATGTAAAAGTAACTACAGGTGTAAAGTTTCAGAAGGTGTGAGCAAGTCATGAAAAATTTTAAAAGGTTTACAACTTTAAAATTGTTTACGGAGTTTTCTTTGAGTGCTAATGCCAAAATTACATTGACCTAAAGTTGAAGTCTGATCTTCTGTTACAACAATGAGGTTTTTAAAAATGTGCACTAATGTTAGTAAATATCTGGAAATGGTCTAAGTCGTAAATCTTGGAATCTGTTTTTGCAAAAAAAAACTGTAATGTCTATTTTAACGGTGTCTGCTGAATCAGTTACTCTGCCATTTCTAGAGTTAGGTCCTGTAAGCTCTTTTTGACTCTGTTGAGTAGTTCTGAATTATGTGAACTCATATGTGTGAGGTTTTTTTATTTCTGGTTTATTCGACAGCAAGAGACATAGAATTCATGTTCTGCCCAAATAATCTATTGTGTACTCTACTGTATCTGTTAAGTTTAGATTGATGAAAAGCATTGTTAAATATTATGATTAGATCTGGTTTAAAAGTGTAAAAATCACCCTGACTAATGAATGGCTATCATTTCAGGATGTTAAGGAATTCTATTTTGACCAGGTACTCTTAAGTTCTCTTGGCACCTTTAACAGACTTTCTGAAAATCAAAGTTCTAAATTATCCGGACTTTTGACATCCCCAGAGGGCCCCTGGACATGTCAAAAGAGATATCTCTCATCTTGCAGAGATAATAACCAATCGGCTGTTTAGATTAAAAGTGGTGCCAAAATGTGAAATAATGCTAAACTTCAGCTATAAACGTGTTTCTTTCTAGCTGCTCCAGTCTCTGGCTCAGAAGCCAGATCCTTTAAAGAGGGACTGATGAAGTCTCCGTCCAGCTAATGCTGAACAACCAGGCATTACTAGTTCAAATGTATTACTAGTTTAAATGTGGATCAAATGGGAGGTCTAGCCAAAAGGGAGAGAGTGTTCCAAAAGAGACTTGGAGACGGTGGGAGATGGTTATGCGTCAGGTGCTAGAGAACCAGATTCCAGGAGTCCAAGAAAACTCTAGTGTCCACAGGCTACACGGTGAAAGCCCGGAAGCCCAGGAAGTCAGTCTGGAGACCCGACTCAGCTGCCTCACTTCTCCTCTTTTCTCTTCCAGAAGGGAAGTTACTACAGTTCTGCAGGACTCTCCACTGTGATGTACGGTTTGATCCCCAGACCTTATGTAAGGAATGGTTGACCTTTTCTGTAATAATGCCTGGCCACAGTATGGAGGACCAAACAGCACAGCCACAATAAGAGGTTAAACTATGAAATGATGTGACAGCTAGATCGATTTTTCGGTGTACGCGGTAAATGGGCAGAACTCCCCTTTTAAACCAAACTGAGGGATAGATAGGAAATTGCACTGATGGTCTCAAAGTATGCAAGGTCACCACAGTTGATCTTGCCTAAAAGGTCATAGTTCTCATGGGCACGGTCTTAACTAAGTGTCAGAATTTGCCCATGACCATAGTTTTTTTTTTAGCTCACCCTGATATTAAAAAAATCAGGGTTGGGTTGAGCACCCCCTTGACTGACATAGAGGCTGCCTCCTTGGTCTACTTTATTAGAGACCAGGAGAACTGAGGAGCAAGCTAGCAGCAGGAGCGATATAAGGATAGGCAACAGGCCAATCAATGGCTTTCTGCACGGTGATCTGCCGTCAAGGAGACCCAGCAAGGCCAGTGCACCCCAAACAGCACCTGTTGCTGATATAAGGAGCCAGGGCATTGGGCAAGCAGCTGTCGAGACAGAAACTGCCTTCTGTCAGCTCTGCCAAGAGCACAGCCACTGGACACGGAACTGCCCTGGGTGTCGAAGGACTCCTGGTTCAGAACCGCAGACCTTGTGGCCCCGAGCTAAAAAGCCTTTGGCTCTGCCCAGCCTCTGTCCAGCTTCCAGCTCCAGCCACTGCTATTGAGGGGATGGCCTAGGGTCAGTGAAACGCAAGTTGCCTATTTCTACCAGCCTCCTATTAAAGCTCTCCTCCTAGTCCAGCCAGGTAATGCAAGTCAACAGGGTGCCTCCCTTAAAGGAGATTCGCATCTCTTGCAATTCTCTTCCAGCACCCCCTGTATAGGTCTGGGCCTCACGCACCCAGCCAGGCCTCAAACATCTATCCAATAGTATTAAGCTTAGAGAAAGCCCTCCCTGCCTGTTCCTAAAAACAGGGCTTTCAGTAACAGCTAACTCAGATAGTCCTGCACCTATTTGGACAGGTCCTCACTGAGGACTTAAAGGGACTATCTCTTGAGGGGGGGTGCACAATAATCCATAATGTAAATAATTAAATGTAAATAATTTGTAGTCTGTCTCCTTTCCCAGTCTTAGACTCTAGTCTAGAGTCTTAACTTCCTAGCAAAGCTAGCTACTAGGTATCTGGAGGAAAACAAAGCATTGCTAGTCCATTAGAGTGTTAAACATACTAACTACTGCTCCAGGGGGTATCTGTGCCATGCTCCAGGAAAAATGTTGTTTCTTGGTCAGACTGGACAGGTACAAACCCAAATTTGTACTTTTCCTGGACAATTCCAAACAGCTCCAGGACCAGGCCAAGCAGGGCTGGGATTTCTGGCCTGAAATCTGGTCATGGAAATCCTGACTATTTCCTCTCCTTGGCCCAATAACGTCTGTAATCTTGCTGCTTCTCTTTGGACTGTGTGTTTTTAATGCCCTTGTTCCTTTTGTCTCTAACAGACTAAAGGCTGTCAAACTCCAAATGGTCTTCAGACAAGGCTTCCAGCCCATTCCATTGGACGACCTGAGCAGCCCTCTGGACCCAGCAGGACAGTCTTTCCAAGGCCACTGTCACACACCATAAGACAGATAGCAAGAGGAAATACCCAAATCTCCCTCGACGCCCACATGCCAGCTTTGAAGAAGTTACAGAAGACGGAACTCCATCCATAATCCCAGAAAATTTTGGGTATTCCTCTTGAGAGGGAAATGTTAGGTAGGAAGTCAGTTATGAGCTTATGTGTGTGTGACAGGCCTAAAGAGGAGACATCTATATGCATCTGCATCTCAAACACCCTGCTCCCTTCCTTTGTTTCAGACCTTCAAGAGAAGTTTTTCTATTTGCATCCAAAAAGCCCTTTGTTCCAAGAGGAGCAGAGGTGGGAGAGCAAGACCAATCTCCTTAAAAACCCCCAGCCCCAACTGGACTCAGACAAATACTAATGATTTCTGTGTCCTAGTCTAAGAACAGAGGATATAATAGAGACAGGGGTTAAGGGTAATCCCTAAAATTTTAAGATTAAAATTGGTCAAAAACAAAAAGGGGGGAATGAACAACCCTGACAATGGTCACGCCATTTTAACTACCCCAGCACCATCTTAGGGAACTCTAGTAAAACATTCCCTGGAAATTGGGCCGAAACCATAAGTCAAGGGCAGGCAGCTGCTGTGGTTTGAGATAACAGCACCAGATAAAGGCATGGGAAGCACCCAACCGCACCCGGCAAAAGTATGCAAGGTATTTTCTGCATGCCCCCACCCCATTGTCTTATTGAAACCCTGTAACCACGCTTTTTTCTGCTTCTGTATCACCCGCTTCTGCTATCTCCCAGGTATATAAGCGCCCCCCAGACACTACTACGCACGCCTCTCTCCTGCCTCCCGTTGAGTTGGGTCTGGAGACGGCGTCCGCGAGCGCTCGTGAAATAAAGCCACCTCTTGCATTTGCATCGTCTGGTCTGAGGATTTTTGAGTCTGGGGTCGCAATCTAAAGGGCCCAGCGGGGATTAGGGTCCTTCAGTTGTTTGGTTTAAAATAGCTCAGGATTCTGGCCTTTCATACCCCCAGGAGAAGAGATGGAAAAAGGAAACAGATCCACCTCAACAGAGACAGGGTGCTTTATTGGAAACAAAGAGGGGCCGCAGCCCATTCTCAGTAGAGGGCTGCTGGCCAGTGAGTCAGGACTCCAGGTTTTATCCAGTTAGGAAGGAATTTTTCACTAAGAGGGGTGGGGAGGTATAGAAGGCAGCTGGGGAAAAATGGTTGTCTCTTTGAAGCCTCAGGGGACTTTCCATTTATTTGTTTCATGAGATGCTCTGTGCCACTTATCAGCTTTTCTATTTGCATTGCAATGAGACAGGAAAGGTCCCTTTGGCACCTAGGATCTCCACAAAAGTGAGGAAGTGGGACAGGGAGCAAGGAAGGAGGAAGAAAGAGAGGAGGAAGGGGAGGGTGGGACAAGTCCTTTACAAGTGTTGGGCCATTTTCTGCTGCCTTTCCCAAGCCTATTAGTGGAGAACTGGATTGGAAGTGTAGCAGCTGAGACTTGAACTGGTGCTCACATAGAATGTTGGCATTGCAGGAGGTACCTTAAACCAGTGTGCCACAAAAGTAGGCCATCAATAGACAACTTCAAGTGGAATTAGTGGCTAGGAAAATGCACTCTATGGGGCCGGCACAGTAGGTTAATCCTCTGCCTGCGGTGCCAGCATCCCATATGGGTGCTGGTTCTAGTCCTGGCTGCTCACTTCCAGTCTAGCTCTCTGCTATGGCCTGGGAAAGCAGTGCAGGATGGCCCAAGTCCTTGGGCCCCTGCACTCAACGTAGGAGACCAGGAAGAAGCTCCTGGCTCCTGGCTTCGGATCGGCACAGCTCCAACTGTTGCAGCCATTTGGGGAGTGAACCAACAGAAGGAAGAATTTTCTCTCTGTCTTTCCCTCTCACTGTAACTCTCTCAAATAAAATAAACAAATCTTAAAAAAAAAAAAAGAAAGAAAATGCATTCTAAAGTTACAAGGAAAATGGAAAAAAGTTTCTGCTAACTCCAGTAGGTTCTAAGGGCCTTTATTGGACATTGGCTCTGACTTGGCCAATAAGCAAAGCTAAAGAAGTCAGAACTTTAGTTATCATTTTACTCTAAATCAGAGATGAGGAACAGCCAATCTGTGGGCCATATAGAGTCCATGAAATCATTTGTTCTGGCCCTGCCAAGGCAACTGCATGTGGTACTGGATAATCAATCTATGGCATATGAATTTCTAATTTGGTAATTTTGTGTGATCCATCAATGATTTTATAAATATCCAAATGACTTGGCAGAAAAAAAAAACATTCCCACCCCTGTCAAATGTAAATGACAGGCCAGCATGGTGGCTCACTAGGCTAATCCTCTGCCTGTGGTGCTGGTACTCTGGGTTCTAGTCCTGGTTGGGGCGCTGGTTCTGTCTTGGTTGCTCCTCTTCCACTCCTGCTCTCTGCTGTGGCCTGGGGAGGCAGTGGAGGATGGCCCAAGTGCCACATGGGAGACCAGGAGGAAGCACCTGGCTCCTGGTTTTGGATTAGTGCAGCACGCCAGCCATAGCAGGCATTTTGGGGGTGAACTAATGGAAGGAAGACCTTTCTCTCTGTCTCACTGTCTAACTCTGCCTGTCCAAAAAAAAAAAAAAGTTAATGGCAAATCCAAGGCAGTTCACAAATCTGTTTGAATGAATGGCTACAGTTACCATTCCTGTGGAAGACAGACACTTCTAGACAACACATTCCAAAGACATCAATTATGTTTCTACATACTATCAAAGGATGTCAATCATGTGGTTGAAATTGATTTATTACTTCTCAGAAAGAGAAATAGGAATCCTGTGTGATGAGAGAGGTGTGTGCATCAAAAATAGTGTTGCTACTATTGGTTCACAAGGAGCCTGTTTCTGGAAACAGTCTTTTAAAATGGCATGTGGAGATGCATGTTTATGGCCAGTGTGCATGAAGTATCCATGTGTACAATTTGTACCAACTCATGTGCAGGTGTTCTTTTCTAGATGTGCATGATGTGGAGATTCTTCAGTGTCTGGTCTTTGTTGGGGAGATGAAGAGAGGATGCGTAAGTGGGTGAATTGTAAAACTCAAAACTGGTCTCTGAATATCAGGTCTATCATGAATGGTGCTTCTTTAAAATATAGATTCCCCCACCTACGCTATTGGGTGACTTGGCTTTGCAAAGTTCATTCCCATGGAATATTGTGTTTGAAGGTTTTTGTAAGTCTTTTTCTTGATTCAGGTTCATTTTACCTGCAATGTGTATAGACCAAAGTCAGCTATGTATAGACAACAGGAAGCTGTCTGTTGATTTTCCTGAGTGACCATGATGTGCTGCTCCCCCTCAGTGGCTCCTTAAACCTGTGGTGGCTCTTGCCTGAGCATCTGAAAGCCAGAAAGATGAAGTCTCCACAAATTGAGATTTCCATTTTTTTTCTTCCCTAACTTTCTTCTCCACTTTTTCTCTTTGCTGTTTCTGCTGGTCTGCAAAGGGGGTGATGGCCCAGAAA
The DNA here is from genome assembly GCF_033115175.1 of Lepus europaeus. NCBI lineage: Eukaryota > Metazoa > Chordata > Mammalia > Lagomorpha > Leporidae > Lepus > Lepus europaeus. The sequence goes on from NW_026909622.1 coordinate 592,948, forward strand.
TAGTCATTGCCTTGATCCAAGATGCCGCTTGGCCTCTCTCACTGGGAAGACTGCTTCTCGTGTGACTCTGGCCATTGAAAGAGACTCTGATGGACTCACACTGGGCACTTTCAAGTAGACAACTTGTCCTACCTTCCAAGGTTTTGTCAGCGGAGTGAATGCCACCACATTAACAAGTGTGGGTTCCTAGGGAATTTGATGGAGGAAAAACTCTGAAGAAACTCATCCATCTCTCATTTCATTGCTTTTCTCATTTTATTTCTCTGGTCTTGACATTATTTTCTAGCTTTTCCATTGATTCACATCTAGTAGACTGCATGTAATTCTGTTTTCATAACTGTCAGCTCTTGTCCACTTCAGGACATTTTTTAGACAAGAATAAAGGTGTTATCAGTCACCATAAAGCATTTCAGGCAGCTGTGTTTTCTTTGTGACTGCAAAGCTAAACAGCTGACTTCTCTTGGGACCTAACAGGTTTACTGAGGGGTTATTCTGGGACTCACATTGAGCACTAGACATAGTTGTCTTTTGTGTCTGGTTCATATTTCATGTTTCCTCTTGTGGAAAAGCTTTGCTCGTGTTCTCTGCCTGGTTGGATGACACCTGCCCATAGTGGGAACTAAACCGTTATTTGGCTCACATGGGTAGTTTTCTTGACTCCTGGTAAGAATTGATGAATTGATGATGTTTTTTCAACCCACATTATATTCTGAGATTTATTTCACTTTATTTTCTTAAGAAAACTACATCTGAGCTTTTCTCCTCCTCTTCTGAAATTAATATGCTTCCATCTTCTTTATAACCACAGATATGAATACCTTTTCTCCTTCTGTTTATGATGTTCAGAAGAGTAATGGAGATATTTCAGCTCTCTCCACTGTCAGCACATCTTCCTTAGGCTGTCTCCTTGAATTAGGCACTGGGTTAACTTGGGCACACTAAAGGGGATCTGCCTATTGTTAGTGTAACTTTACAGTAAAAGTCATCATAAAATCAACCTGCCTTGTAAACCTCTCATCTGTTATTTTGAAATATGTTGTAAGTGTGTTTTATGTCAGTGTCTGTAAGCTGGAGACTTCCCACTTAAGGCAGAAGGCTGCTGAGGGATACCACAACCATAGCTTTGCTCTGTTATTTGTATGTGGCTCCTCTTTTACCTTTTCCCTTTATTTGTAAGAATTAAGCATTTTATTTTAAAGGTAGATTTACAGAGGAAGAGGGAGAAATAGAAGGAGGAGGATCTTCAATTTGCCTGTTCATTGCCACAATGAACAGGATTGAGCCAGTTGAAAGCCTGGAGCCTGGAATTCCATCCAAGTCTCCCATGTGGGAGCAGGGGCCCAAATACTTGGATCATCTGCTTCTTCCCCAAGTGCATTAACAGACAGATCAAAAGTGGAGCAGCTGTGACTTAAACTGGCACTCATGGGGCCAGCATTTTGGCACCATGAGCTAAAACCATTGCCTGCAATTCTGGCATCCCAAATAGGTGATGGTTCATATCCCAGTTGCTTCACTTATGATCCAGCTCCCTGTTAATCATCTGGGAAAAGAGTGAAGGATGGCTCAAGTGTTTGAGTTCCTGCTACCTTTGTGGGAGACCTGGATGTAGCTCCTGGCTCCTGATTTCCACCTGACTCAGCCCTGGCTGTTGTGCCCATCTGGGGAGAAAAAACTGGCACTCATAGGGGATGCAAGCATTTGAGGCTGTGGTGGCTAAACCACTGTGCAACAATACCAGCCCCACCATTCCCCTTCTGTTGAATTGTGTGTCAAGGTCTGTTAAGATGTGTCAAGATGTCTGTTAAACAGGTGTCAGCAATACATTTGAATGTTGTATTTTACTTTGTCATTTGTTGAGTGAGAGGTAGTGATCAAGGCTAGCTGTAATGTGATCAGTGGCTAAAGCTGCTATGCGTTAGGATGAAAATGACTCAATCTTTATTTCCTCAAATATAAGTAGAAAATGAAACTCTGAAATGGCATTTTGATCAGGACATTCTTGAGATTGTGGTCAGCAGGGTGGAGAAATTTTGTTTAACACATGTCTGCCTTGTCTAGTGCTCTGTGTTCTCCTTCCATTATACATACAGGGAGCCTATGACAATGTCTGTGATTGATTGAAGGTGTTTGGGCAGCTCTGCAGTATCTGAAGTTCCCTGTGTGACCATCTCCAATTAGAAACCTAGGTGCAAAGTGAGGAGGATACTGTCACCTTGAAACCTTCCTGGGTTTGTGCCCCTTGCTCCTTTTCTTTTCCTTCAATACTGAAGCAGCCTTAAAAAGAGTTATACTGGGTAGCATTGGTGCTTTTGATATTTGAGTGCTTGGAAAGCAAGATAAATGATTTTTCTATAGGAAAACATTAAGAGGCACTAGACAGCACTAGCTTTCTTGGATCCATCATATGTCAACTTGAGTCATAACATTTATGATCAGTTTTTTATTTTATAATTTTTTTTAAAATCAGAAAGGCAGAATAACAGGATTTGTTTTTGTGTTCATTTCTTTTTAATTTTAATTTTTTTCTTTTATTCTAGGATGTTCCATCTGTTGGTTCACTCCCCAAATAGCTATAACAGCCTGTGCTCTGCTAGACTGAGGCCAGGAGCCATAAGCCAGATTCCTGATGTGGCTGTAGGGGCCCAAGAAGTTGGACCATCCTCTGCTACTTTTCCAGACCATTAGCAGGGAGCTGGATGGGAAGTGGAGCCACCAGGAAATGATCTGGTACCTATTAGGGATGGTGGCTCTGCAGGCTATGGTTTTAACTAGCTGCACCAGAGTGTGGATCTTTTTTTTAAAAATGTTTATTTATTTACTTGAAAGGCAGAGTTAGAAACAGGGAAAGATACCTGCACCCCCACCACACAAAGAGATAGATAGAGATAGAGAAACAAAGAGAGAGAAATGAATCTTTCATCTACTGGTTTGTTCCCTCAGTCGTCACAACAGCCACGGCTGGGCTGGGTCAATGCAGGAACCAAGAGATTCATTCAGGTCTCCTATGGAGGAGAAGGGACATAACCACTTAGGCTATCCTCTGCTACATTACCTGGAAGCTGGATTAGAAGTAGGGTAGCTGGGACATGAACCCCAGCCCATGTGGGATGCCAGTGTCATATGTAGTGGCTTTACTTAATATGCCACAATGCTGGTTCCACATATGCTAGAAATATAATTAAGGGGTGTTAGAAGACCTGCTTATTGACATTGGATGCCATTCAGGCATGCCCTACAGAATCATTTTGAAATAAGTAACATTCTTCACATGACTGAATGACAGTCTACAAGACTGCTCCAAAGGGAGAGAGTTGCAGGGGCATATGGGGCAATGATGCAGAAAAGGGATGAGGGGTGAGGGAGGAGGGGAAAGCCAGAAGAGAGGTCAGGAAGTATTCAAAGGCACAAATAGGGCACAGGTCATTTGTGTAGATTGTCAAAATTAGCCTTTTATCTTTTAGAGTTTTTATTTTTTAAATTTAAAGTTCAATTTTTTAAAATAGTTTGTGATATAGTTGACTTATTTTTCAGTTTTTTTACGTAGATATTTTATAAAAATAGAGTAGAGAACTGCTATGATTAAATGCAAAAAGACACTTCTAAATAAGCAGTTTTCATACAGGGGTGAATATGGCTGTGTGTGTGTGTGTGTGTGTCCTTTGCTAAGAGCAGAAGTTTTATGACTGAATATGAAGTCATTAAAATCAGTTGTATAATGCAAATGCTGACCACTTCTACTGACATGGTTACTGCTGGCTCACATTCTACTTCCCTATACAGATAGTTCACATGTGAGTAGAATGAAAAGCGGTGCAGACCTGGAATAATGCACATGTGCCCTTTGCTTAAACCAGGGGACTGAAGGACAGTTCGTTGTGTCAGGTTGCATTTTTCTGTAGAATGAAATATAGCCATTTGGGTAAAGTGTCCTTTCTCCTAGAGGATGACTCCCATTGGCTTGCTTGTCCATCCACCTGACATCACAGGTTGATTTCCAAGGCAGTTGTTGGGCTATCTAGAAAAAAAGAAGCCTCTTCAGGGATGAATTATTTCCCCTGAAAAAATAATACAAATAGCAACAATAAAATGAAGAAAATCATGAGCTGTTGATTCCAAGACAATAATCCTGTTCAGAATATAGAAAAGAAGATTTTTTTAAAATGAAAAATGAGATAAGTAGTTTGCAAGAAGAGCTTCATGTAGGGTGCAGAATTCCCTAGGAACAGGACTGAAGTAATTTCCTTTAATTGTTCCTCCCTGGGGTAGTTCCTGATGCTCGTTGCTCAGGGAAATAATAATAATAATAATAATAATATTTATAGACCAATTGCAAATGGCCCATGTGTATCCTACATATGAATTGTCTACAGGTATGTTCCCCAAGGCTTTTAAAATAAGACTTTACAACAGAAAAGGTTGGCATTGTCTTCTGTCTTGTACTAGAATCTGTGCATTTATTACCTGTTTATCACCCTGGCTCCTATTGTGCACATCTGTTGCTAGTTCTTTTTAGGTCACTCTTGTATCCAGATTCCTGAATAGGTGACACAATTTTTTTTTTTTAAGATTTATTTATTTATTTGATAGGCAGAAACAGAGAGGCATCTTCCATATGCTGGCTCACTTCCCAAATGGCTGCAGTGGCTGGAGCCAGGCTGATCTAAAGCCAGGAACCAGGAGCTTCCTCCAGGCCTCTCATACAGGTGTAGGGGCCCAAAAATTTGGGCTGTCTTCTGCTTTCTCAGGCCATTCATTGCAAAGGGCTGGATCAGAAGTGGAGTAGCCAGGACTTGAACTTGGGCCCATATGGGATGCCAGCATGATAGGTGGTGGTTTTTACCCACTTCACCACAGTGCTAGCCCCTTGATGCAATCTTTGGCCAGCCTGTTGGTCTGCTCACTCGGTCTAAATTGGAGTTGGCTAGTTTGTGCACCCATTCCAGGTTAAAGGGGCCCAGAACTGCCATGGCTGGCTCTTCCTTCTTGCTCACTCAGGAGATGGACTTTGTTCACAGGTCCCAAGTGCATTGCTTGGTCCTCTTTCCTTGGTTCCCCTAATGACCAGGCTGATTCTCAGGTAGGCAGGAAACCTGTTGGCTCACAGCAGCATCTGGGTTAATGTTTTTCTCTCCTCTGTGATACAGTTAAAGTTTTCTCTTAGGTGCCAGAAACCTTCAGTGGGAGGTATTATTTATGCTATACTGAGATGTGTCTTCATAAAGGCAGATATCACCAAGGACTCTGTCCTTGGGATCAGTTCACCCAGGCCTGAATGGAGTTCCAGGATCCTGGCTTCAGTTTGGCACATTCCCAGCTGTTGTGGGCATTTGGGGAGGTACCAGCAAATGGAAGAAATCTGTTCTCCTTCTTCCCCTGCTTTTCAAAGGAAATGAAAAAAATAAATAATTAAAAAATTGGAAAAAATAGATTTTGCCTTATGTCCTAAGGGGGATCAAAAATCACTGTTGCTGTATGTAGCACTCATTTGTACACTTTGCAAATATTCTCACTTTCTTAGCAGCATGCTTATTTCTAAGATGCTTCACAGGCAGAAAGATAGTGAAGTCATTGATTTTTCTCTGAGCCTTCCTCCTAAGTGGATTATTTAATGAAGCTGATTCTGGGTGATTGGTCAGAAGTTGGGGTACAGAGGTTGCTGTTAGAGGAATAGAGCTGTCACTGCCCATTCTACTCTGCCCCAACCCTGCAACCCATGCTTGCCTTTGGATTCTATTTTTAGAGCTTTGGAATGAGGCAGTAGTGATTCAATAAAAAAAAAAGCTTTTAATTTTTAAACAGATTTATATTTATTAATATAAAGAGAACAGATTCCATGTATTTAATGGATACAATCCTAAGAGCATAACAATACTTCTTTGCCTATTTCCTCCTCCTTTCTTCATTTCTGTTTTTAAGGCTTTAAGAAGTTGGTTTTATTTCTTAACCTTATTTTTATTACCTCTTCTCCAGTCTTCCTGTCCAATATGGTACTTATAGGTTTTAATTTTTTTCCTTTCTTTCATATACTTTTTTGCCTACTCCCACTCCAGTTCCAAAGAAGGAATAATGAATAAAAATCATTAGTTATTGTTTCAAAGACAGGAATTCTATCTAGTATGGAATATAGGAAAAAAAATTCCATTTTTTAAAAAGATTTATTTATTTTGAAAGTCAGAGTTACACAGAGAGAGGAGAGGCAGAGAGAGAGAGAGAGAGATACGATGGTTCACTTCCCAGTTGGCTGCAACAGCCGGAGCTGTGCCAATCTGAAGCCAGGGGCCAGTTGCTTCCTCTGGTCTCCCACAGGGGTTCAGGGGCCCAAGGACTTGGGCCATCTTCTGCTGCTTTCCTAGGCCATAGCAGAGACCTGGATTGGAAGTGGAGCAGCTGGGTCTTGAACTGGTGCCCATATGGGATGCCGGCACTTCAGGGCAGGGTGTTAACATGCTGAGCCAGAGCGCCGGCCCTGATTCCATTGTTTTTAAAGTTACTTGTATTTTTTTTTTCTTTTTGTAAGGTTTATTAATTTCCTTTAAAGGCAGAGTTACAGAGAAAGAGATCTTCAATCTGCTGGTTCACTCCCCAAATGACAATGGCCAAGGTTGGGCTAGACTAAAGCCAGGAGCTAGGCGCTTCATTCAGGTCTCCTACATGGGAGCAGGGGCCCGAGCACCTGGGTCATCATCTGCTGCTTTCTCAGGCTCATTAGCAGGGAGCTGGATCAGAAGTCGAGCAGCCAGGACTCAAACTGGCACCCTTTGGAATGCCAGCACTAAAAGCAGGAGCTTTACTATGGCTATGCCACAGTGCCAGCCCCAGACTCCATTTTAACAAAAGACAATATAGAATTCTTCTAGATGGCTTTTCCCTGTGGCTACACCAATAGGAATTTATTTCTTCTTATAATGTGACCCAGATTAATTACTTCCATGTTTCCTGATTAACATTCTCTATTGGTTCAGGAGCTGGCAGGTTGGGAGGCCAGGAAAAGAGCACCTGTTTTCTGTTGTGCTGAACTCCATGGAAGCCATACAGGAAGTTTGTAAGCAG